>NC_035435.2:89009027-89166527 GCF_002127325.2 Helianthus annuus
GATATTCATTTCCTCAACGGACATTCTTCAGAAACGAAAATGAACGGACGGAGTCATTTTCAGCGGGTGCTTCATCAGAAATGGAAATGAAGGGTTAAATAAACGGATATTCATTTCCTCAACGGATAATCTTCAGAAACGAAAATGAACTGACGGAGTCATTTTCAACGGTTGCTTCATCAGAGTTGGAAATGAAGGGTTAAACAAACGGATATTCATTTCCTCAACGGATAATCTTCAGAAACGAAAATGAACTGACGGAGTCATTTTCAACGGTTGCTTCATCAGAGTTGGAAATGAAGGGTAATGAAACGGATATTCATTTCCTCAACGGATAATCTTCAGAAACGAAAATGAACAGACGGAGTCATTTTCAACGGTTGCTTCCTCAGAAATGGAAATGAAGGATAATCAAAGGGATATTCATTTCCTCAACGGATAATCTTCAGAAACGAAAATGAACAGACGGAGTCATTTTCAACGGTTGCTTCCTCAGAAACGGAAATGAACAGGGTTAACTTTAGACACATGACAAAACTTGTTGTGGTTTCTGTGCACTAAATTCCATAATTATGTACGCGTCCATAATTACGTAATTCCTTGCACAGTCCGCACAGTGCATTTCATAATGTGTAGGGGAAGAAAATATCAAACATGTGATGAGTGTGACTAGACTGCCATAGGGTCCTTTTAATTAGATCGAAAAATGATCTCTTTAATTAGACCACCAAGGAGTCCTTTCAGCTATATCATCTCATCATTTTACTAACCAGATTTTTTGGATCAATCTGTTTAACTAGACCACTCAAGGGGTCTAATTATGGAACTGTACTTCATAACCCAATGGACTTAACTACAACGTAGAAGTCCATTAAGGATTGAAAATAGTACCTTTGGATATCCTACTATGAATCCCTTATACGAAGATATGGAAGATTCTACGAGGATTTGGATAACAGAAATTTGGATCACATAAAAACATAAAAAGGGAACACATAAGCACACAATCACATAATTGATTAACTTGACCTTAATTTGTTATCTTTGGACACGGGTATTTAAAGCACACCAGGAATCCAATCCGTGGATTTCATTTTGGCACTTTAATCATTTTCAAGAATCTATCTATGAAGATAGGAAAATCTTAATAGGAATTCGGCTTTGTCCTTGTTGAATCGTAATGTACGTATTGAATCATACAAAGAATTCAATTAAGGGCTCCGATGAATGATACCCATCCACAAGGATCTAATTATGAGGATAGAAAGATCCTACATGGATTTTGGAATTTGTGTAACGAGAGGTGTTCCGACACCTTGCACTAGGCGTGCTTAAGTCGATACACAAGGTAGAAAGTTCATGAGGTTGAGGCGCTAGATATGCCAAGGCGACATATGAAGCAGAATTTGAAGGTTTGAACAGCAGCAGGATTTGTAACAGCTTTGCTTTGGATTACAAAGCGGCACATGTTAACCAAATGTCCCCATCGTCCACCGTGGGTACACTTGAAACAGGGTATTTGATTCGGGTGATGACGGCTACATTGATTGCACCAATGAGCAGTTCCCTTATACGGCTTCATTCCCTGAGGCGAGTCATGGTGATAGTTAAATCAATGGTCCTCTGGAGTACGACGCCTATTTGCTGGGTAATTGCAGCACCTGGTTCAAACATTTGAGTGTTGTTGCGATGAAGAGGCATTTTGAAGATAATGGGAAGCATAGGAGGAAACAAGCGAAAGATAGCCAAAAGAAAAAAGAATGATACGCATGAAGATTGTGACCATTTGTTTGTTACCAAAGGCAAACAAATGAGACAGTGACTAATCAAAGTAAATGGGTCAATATAGTGTATCGCGAAGACATGCTCGCCTATAAGTGGACACTCACCCCAAGAGATCCCAGGTAAGAGTGACTGGTCCGATACTGCGGATTTGTACGAACACTCTAGCCTTAGACAGAAGACCCAGGGTACAGGCACCCACTTTCCAGTTTGCACATGTTCACACTATTTAGACCCAAACATTGACGAGATTTTGAAAACTTAAAGGGTTCGAAGCCTTATAACAAAGGGTTCAAAACCTAGTAATCAATCATCCTAGAACAGATGATTAGTTTTCAAAGCGGATTCGAATTTTGTGTTCTTATTGTGGTTGTCACCTAAGGATAGGCGACGGTATTGTTTTATGACTAAACCCAATTAAACTCGCGTTAGGGTCCTAGGAAGGTTATAGTCTAGGTCAAAGACTTACTAATAACCAAATTCCCTATAACCATTGGCTCTGATACCAACTTTTCTGTCACACCCCGACCACGTAAAACAACAAAACGTGGCGGAAACGTCGGGGAGTGTTGTAACAGAATAATTGTTTCACAACCATGGATTAAACAGTTTTGTTTTATTGAATTATTGAACTAAATGTTTTGCTACAAATTAGATAAATACAACTATTATCTTTCAAGTTTTAAAGTCGCTAAGGCCTTGTCCGTTCCTATGTGAGAGTACATCAATATCATCATCAAGCATCATCAACTATTGTACCTGAAACACATGTGAAAATAGGTACGTCAGCATAAAAATGCCGGCGAGTACATAGGTTTTGTATGAGTTCCAGATTCATGGCTCGTTTTACATGTTGCAATACTTATTTAAAAACCTTGTTTTGAAAAGTATAGTATTGCGACATAATTAACCAACTCAAATCAAATTGGTTACAGTTTATAAAATCTCGTAGCCATGATTCTTAACTCCAAAACATTTGTTTAATTAAATCCAGATTGTAAATCGTTTTTGGAATAAAAACTCGAATAGTATATATATATCGTTGGAAAAAACCTTGTAATATAACTTTGTTTTGTTAACCATTGCCCAAGTGATCTAGATAACGCAACGATATATAATGTGTTAAAAGCACTTATATATAGGAAGTACCAGCGGCGTATCCACCATGCCTTTAACACATTACACCCGCCCTGTTACCTAATCACTTCCCTAACCCAACGGTTCAGACAGATTTCAAACGGTTCATATCAATCAACGGTTACAAACGGGTCACATAGTCAAGTAGTCACAAACGGTTCACATAGTCAAGTAGTCACAAACGGTTCACATAATCAACGGTTACAAACGGTTCACATAATCCAATGATTACAAACGGTTCACATAGTCAAGTGATCACAAACGGTTCATATGACCAAACGGCGAGTACATAGGTTTTGTTTGAGTCTCGGATTCATGTGAAAATAGGTACGTCAGCATAAATATGCCGGCGAGTACATAGGTTTTGTTTGAGTGTCGGATTCATGGCTAGTTTGCATGTTGCAATACTTATTTAAAAACCTTGTTTTGAAAAGTATAGTATTGCGACATAATTAACCAACTCAAATCAAGTTGGTTATAATTTATAAAATCTCGTAACCATAATTCTTAACTCCAAAACATTTGTTTAGTTAAATCCAGATTGTAAATCGTTTTTTTGAAATAAAACTCGAATAGTATATATATATATATATATATATATATATATATATATATATATATATATATATATATATATATATATATCGTTAGAAAAACCTTGTAATATAACTTTGTTTCGATAACCTTGCCCAAGTGATCTAGATAACGCAACGACATGTAATGTGTTAAAAGCACTTATATATAGGAAGTACCAGCGGCGTATCCACCATGCTTTTAACACATTACACCCGGCCCGTTACCTAATCACTTCCCGAACCCAACGGTTCAAACAGATTTCAAACGGTTCATGTCAATCAACGGTTACAAACGGGTCACATAGTCAAGTAGTCACAAACGGTTCTCATAGTCAAGTAGTCACAAACGGTTCACATAATCAAAAGGTTACAAACGGTTCACATAATCCAATGGTTACAAACGGATCACATAGTCGAGTGGTCACAAACGGTTCATATGATCAAACGGTTACAACGGTTCAAAGTGTAAAACAATTTGTCCATATGCTGGATGAGCATGTGCGACAAAATGTAATATACGGAAATCAATGTGCTAGCATATTAAGAGCACATACATAGCAAAACATAATGAAATCATGTACTAATAATGTACTATTGAACATAGAAAGTATATGATATAAAAACATGAGAAACATGAAAGTAACAAGTAGGCACATGTGTTCCACCCCAAAACAGTTTGAAAACAGTAAAAGAGGGGACTATGTACTCACTTGAGGGTGCTTAGAAGTCTTGAACAACAACCAAGCAAAGCTAGAGGGATCACGGAATCAAACGGCACCCTATATAGGTAACTATGTAAATAACCGGACCTAAATCGGGAGATCGGATAGAATAAGGTTTCGTAAACCAAATGAGTGTTGGAACTCATATGATATGGTTTAACAAAGCCTACATTCTAAAATGAAACCTATCCTAAGTGCTTACGACCCGTTTAGGTAGCTTACGCTACTTTAACGCGTCGTTCGCGTAAAACGATCCAAATTGAGCGACGAATGGAATTTTATCATGCCAATCACTAAAATATAATATTTTAATGATTACATAAATTTTTGAATGTCCGGATGTATTCAGAACATAAGATATGAGCGAAAATGCAAACTTATGCACTTTTTGACGCTTTTAGTCCCTGAATGAGCATAAAGTTTATTTTAGCACACCGAACCCCTCAAGGCCTATTTATAAGCTATGTAAAGGATATTTAGGGCGTGTTTAACTTATGATCAAGTTTCGGATTGTTCGTTACGGTACAAATCAGCATACTTTCGTAGTTTGTCGAATTTAGTCCCTGTAAGCCAATAAACTTGATTTCGGCATACCTATCCATTCAAAACTTATTTCTAAGTTATGTAAAGGTTATTTAAGGTATGTTAAGCCTATGTCACTATTCCGTAGTGTTTGTTGCATTAAACTGGTTATATTTACGCATCAGATCGCGTATAACCTTCCAGAAAGCGATTTAAAGCCCGAAATCGGACAAGAATTGATATGTGCAAATGATACACATATTTTCACAAATCCCAAGTATGAAACACAAAATTTCATTGGTTTGGTATTTGTTTGACGGTCACAGTGACACAGGTGTCACAGTAACCTTATTTTGAAAAGTATAGTATTGCGACATAATTAACCAACTAAAATCGAGTTGGTTATAATGTATAAAATCACGTAACCATGATTCTTAACTCCAAAACATTTGTTTAGTTAAATTCAGATTGTAAATCGTTTTGAAATAAAAACTCGAATATTATATATATATATTGTCAGAAAAACCTTGTAATATATCTTTGTTTCGATAACCTTGCCCAAGTGATCTAGATAACACAACGACATATAATGTATTAAAAGCACTAATTTATAGCAAGTACCAGCGGCGTATCCACCATGCTTTTAACACATTACACCCGCCCCGTTACCTAATCACTTCCCTAACCCAACGGTTCAAACAGATTTCAAACGGTTCATGCCAATCAATGGTTACAAACGGTTCACATAGTCAAGTAGTCACAAACGGTTCACATAGTCAAGTAGTCACAAACGGTTCACATAATCAAGTAGTCACAAACGGTTCACATAATCAAACGGTTACAAACGGTTCACATAGTCCAATGGTTCACCTAATCAACGGTTACAAACGGTTCACATAGTCAAATGGTCACAAACGGTTCACATGATCAACGGTTACAACGGTTCAAAATGTAAAACAATGTGTCCATATGCTGGATGAGCATATGCGACAAAATGTAGTATATGGGAATCAATGTGCTAGCATGTTAAGTGAATATACATAGCAAAACATAATGAAATCATGTACTATAGTGTACTAATGAACATAGCAAGTATAGAACATGAAAAACATGAAAGTAACAAGTAGGCACATGTGTTCCACCCCAAAAAAGTTTGAAAACAGTAAAACAGGGGACTATGTACTCACTTGAGGGTGCTTAGAAGTCTTGAATAACAACCAAGCAAAGCTAGAGGGATCACGGAATCAAACGGCACCCTAGATAGGTAACTATGTAAATAACCAGACCTTAAATCGGGAGATTGGATATAGAATGAGGTCTTGTAAACCAAATGAGTGTTGGAACTCATGTGATATGGTTTAACAAAGCCTACATACTAAAATGAAACCTAACCTAAGTGCTTTCGACCCGTTACGATCCATTAAGGTAGCTTAAGCTACTTTAACGTGTCGTTCGCGCAAACGCGCATTCGAGACGTCTAACTAGTCCTATGACAAGTATTATATGCCTAAACATGTTTATTTATGTTGCATAATCAGTTATGTGACAAATGTTTGGGTTACATATGCTTAAGATCCAATTATGCATGAATAGGGCATTTTAGTAATTTATCTAAGGCATATAAACTACCTATCATACAACTACTTAAACTTGGTTACCTTAAGGATTAACCTCGGAAGGTTATTCCCTATGCAACTATGGTCACTAAACATGCTTGGTCGGATCCTAATGATCGACCAAATGGATCGAGTTCGAAAGTCTATGCGGTGGTTTAGACCGCTTGACTTACGACTCTAAACAAGCACTAAACTAAAAGTGACGAGCTAAGCATGTTAAAACATGCTTAACTAAGTTAGAAAACAGGTTTTTGATATCAAAACAAAGTGTTTTGATACCAAGAGTAGTTTGGTTGCAAAATACGCTTAAATGCGCATTTTGACCGAAATTACGACTCGTCACTATGCCTAGTCAACGTAGTAATCAATAGGTATAGTCACAAAGGACCATAACCATCGCGATTACGCTCAGCTCAGGAAATCAAGGATTCAAGGATACTTGAAATCTCAAGTGAGTACATAGTCCCCTCTTTTACTGTTTTCAAATGTTTTGGGGTGAAACATATGTGCCTACTTGTTATTTTCATGATTTGAAACTATATGATTACACATGCTTAGTACTTATTCTTTTGACAAATTAAACAATTACCTATGGTTTAAACACTGATTTTCAAAACTTATGAAACTAATTGTTGGATTGTACCTATTTTTATACATTCACCCAGCCGATTGGTAGTACGATATTGCGCTATAGGACTAGACACCCCATTCCTGTTGTATGGAATGTCAAAAACCAAATTTTAACTAAATAGAAATTGCCTTTGTGGTATTTCTATAGTCTCCAAAGTGTAGTTTGATACACTAAGGCTTGATTGAATACCAAATCACACTTTCTTTGTATATGTTGATATACTACAAAAGTACAGTTTGATGTGCTCTCAAATGTGATCTACCAAAGTATATTTTGATATACTATGTACAAAATCCAACATGTGTTTTAACATACTACTTTGTTATTTACCAAAGCATAGTTTGATATACTACTGTTTAACAAAGTATAGATTGATATACTACCACCTTTGATATTTCATAAACTAAAGTATATTTTGATATACTACCAAAGCATAGTTAATATGCTATTTTCAAACCAAAGCATAGTTGATATGCTATTTGCAAACCAAAGCATAGTTGATATGCTATTTTCAAACCAAAGCATAGCTTAATATGCTATTTTCTAACCAAAGTATAATTTGATATACTACCGATACTTTTATCCTTAAACCAAAGTATACTTGAGATATACTACCAAATCTATTATTTTAACTACCAATGTATATTTCGATATACTATCTATTTAACTATTTCAAAACTAAAGTATACTTTGTTATACTATTTATACAAACTTTTCAAAACCAAAGTATATTTTTGACTATACTATAAACCTTTTACCAAAACGACACGTTTCAGAAACAAAAACTTTTACGTTGGATTCATGGCTATTTTGAAAACATAAAACATTTTCTTGCATTATCCAAAGCCATGAATCTAATACACAAAATCCTATGTTACTCACATGCATTTTTATGCTGACGTACCTATTTTCATATATGTTTCAGGTACTGCTATGTGATGATTGTTGATGCATGCTAAACATAGGATGGACTCGTGCCTTAGCGACTTTAAAACTGAGAAACAATTATTTGTATTTATCTGAGTTGTACTAAAACAATGAGTTCAATAATTCAATAAAACAAAACTATTTGATCGATGGTTGTGAAACAATGATTCTGTTACAACACTCCCCGACGTTTCCACCACGATTTGTTGTTTTACGTGGTCGGGGTGTGACAGAAAAGTTGGTATCATCCGATCTCCCGATTTAGGTCCGGTTATTTACATAGTTACCTATATAGGGTGCCGTTTGATTCCGTGACCCCTCTAGCTTTGCTTGGTTGTTGTTCAAGACTTCTAAGCACCCTCAAGTGAGTACATAGTCCCCTCTTTTACTGTTTTCAAACTGTTTTGGGGTGGAACACATGTGCCTACTTGTTACTTTCATGTTTCTCATGTTTTTATATCATATACTTACTATGTTCAATAGTACACTATTAGTACATGATTTAATTATGTTTTGCTATGTATGTGCTCTTAACATGCTAGCACATTGATTTCCGTATATTACATTTTGTCGCACATGCTCATCCAGCATATGGACAAATTGTTTTACATTTTGAACCGTTGTAACCGTTTGATCATATAAACCGTTTGTGACCACTCGACTATGTGATCTGTTTGCAACCATTGGATTATGTGAACCGTTTGTAACCGTTTGATTATGTGAACCGTTTGTGACTACTTGACTATGAGAACCGTTTATGACTACTTGACTATGTGAACCGTTTGTAACCGTTGATTGACATGAACCGTTTGAAATCTGTTTGAACCGTTGGGTTCGGGAAGTGATTAGGTAACGGGGCGGGTGTAATGTGTTAAAAGCATGGTGGATACGCCGCTGGTACTTCCTATATATAAGTGCTTTTAATACATTATATGTCGTTGCGTTATCTAGATCACTTGGGCAAGGTTATCTAAAACAAAGTTATATTACAAGGTTTTTCTAACGATATATACTATTCGAGTTTTATTTCAAAAAAACGATTTATAATCCGGATTTATCTAAACAAATGTTTTGGAGTTACGAATCATGGTTACGAGATTTTATAAATTATAAACAACTTGATTTGAGTTGGTTAATTATGTCGCAATATTTTACTTTTCAAAACAAGGTTTTTAAAATAAGTATTGCAACATGCAAACTAGCCATGAATCCGACACTCAAACAAAACCTATGTACTCGCCGGCATTTTTATGCTGACGTACCTATTTTCCCATGTGTTTCAGGTACAATAGTTGATGATGCTTGATGATGATATTTGTGTACTCTCACATAGGATTGGACAAGGCCTTAGTGACTAAATAACAATGAAAGTCTATTTGTACATGTTTTGTTTCTAATTCATATGTAATGTAATACGTTTAATTCAATAAAACAGTACTGTTTAAATCCATGGTTGTGAAACAATGATTCTGTTACAACACTTCCCAACGTTTCCGCCACATTTTGTTGTTTTACGTGGTCGGGGTGTGACAGAAAAGTTGAGAGCGGGAGAGAATTTCTAAAGGTTTTGGGCTTTAATTATTTTATTATAGTTTGAAATATTGTTGGGTTTGGTTAATGGGCTAGCTAGTTAGGAATTATAAGTAGGTAAAGGTATGAGTATTTGGGTTTAGTTAGTTAGGTATTAAAAGTTATATAATTTAGGTAGTATTTTTTTTAAAGAGTTTACTAAAAAAAATTAAAATATAAATTGATAACACTTTTTACCTAAGGGGTGCGGACGAAAAATTTCAAGGGTGCGGTCGAAAAATTCCAAAGGGTACGGACGAAAAATTCCAAGGGGTGCGGACGGGATTTTCGACGGAACTTAGCACTAAATTTTTTTTCCCCGGGGGTGCACCCGCCCACCTTGGGCTGGGCTTGGGTCCGCCCCTGACCTCTAGCCGGAGGTAAAGACCTAGGTCTAGCTTCCTCAACCAGAGCAGCAAATATAGGTTTTGATCTGAATCTGGTCCGACATTTAGAACCGGCGGTGGTTGTTGATTTGTTCCGGTAGAAAACCGAGGGGTTTCCCGGTGAGGTGGTGGATGCTGGTGATAACGTCATCGTTCTCATTATCCACGGTGGTTTGTGGTGGTGAATACCGAGAAAAAATATGACTCACCCGTTCAATGGCTTCACGTGCTCATTATCCACGGTGACTGTTACGGAGAAAATCAAGGTTTCCGGTTTGGTGTGAATAGCAAAGACGAGTACGGTAGGGTGTCGTTGAGGTGGAGTTTCAGGTTTTGGTGGTGCTTGATGGATGAAATGGTGATGGTAGAGGCGTGGTGATGAAGGTTGAAGATGAAGTTGGGGGTGAGTGGTGGGAAGGTCCTATTTGATTTTTTTAATGTTTTAATTTAATTAGTATTTTAAATGATAAGGGTAGTTAAGTTATTTTACACCGACTTAACTGAAAAAACTAACATACATCCATCCAGGGACTATCTAAGTAACAAAAGATCAAACCACAAGAAATATACGTGTAATTTTAAAAAGTTGGGGACTAAATGTGAAAAAATGAGAAACCACAAGGACCCTCCGGGCAATTAACTCTTTAAAAATTAAAGACATTAAATAACTAAGACAATGAGACTAAAAACAAAACGCACGAAATAAACTAAAAAAAAGATTACATAATTAAGACAGAAATACTTGATTTAAATAACCCAACATTCACCAATTGGTCGATAGCAATTTCAACTTTTGATATGTACCACACCATTCTCAACTTTTAACTTTGGATTCACACAACGCTATATCCTCTTTTCTTCGCTCCACCGAATCATTGCCATTTTTTTCAAAATTTTTGAAGTAGAACTGTGTAGAAAGGTGAGAGAAATTTAAATGAATTGTGAGTGTTTGTAAAAAAAATAGAAGAATGGAGTTGTTTATACAGGGGAAGTAATTTATTTTTAAAAAGTATTTATAAACTTACCGTTGACATACAACGGCTACTACCCACATCCACTCACGTTGTTCCACGTCGCCCGACGTGTGTTCTCTACGCCAGTGGAAATCCTACTGCCTCAAGTCCCACGCCGGGCCGGTGCTCACGCGTGAAGAGGAAATCACGCCGGATTTCCACGCTATGATCCTATGTTATCCAGTTTCTTTAATATTGTTTAACTTGATAAATCATATACCTATCACACTACAAGAAACATGTAGCAATACCGGTAGGGGTGAGCAAGTTTAGGTTCGGACCGAAAATAACCGAGAACCGAACCGAAAATATACCTAACCTGACCCGAATCCAAGTACCTAGGTATTTAGATCGGTTCCAATTTTTCTTATAAAATAAGGTCGGGTCGGGTCGGTTCTCGGTTCTTTTCATGGTGAAACCCGACTTGGACTTACGGACCGGAACCGACCCTATATTTAGGGTAGTGAAGCGGTTTTATATTTTATGTTTGATCGGTTCTTGGGTCGGGTCGGGTAATGGTCGGGTCGGGTTGGGTCGGGTTTTTCCTTTTGCTCACCCCTAAATACCGGCGACACCATTAGCGGCGACGCCGTGCAATAGCGGGGACGACATCAACAGTCGCCGCTATTGCACGACGTCGCCGCTATTGGTGTCGCCGGTAATCGGTCGATCTGTGTGTTGCAATCAAGATTCACTTTTGGCCCTTAATGGGTACATGATCAAAGGGCTGGTGTTCTTCCCAAACAAACACACACTTCATATTCAAAACGTTTTCATTCTTCTCAAAACAAACACAGAGCACTTCAACAGGGCATTAGCGGAGCACCGGCATCTTCACCGGAGCATCACTGGAGCACCTTTATCTTCTGTAAGGACCTGCATGAAAATGTCCTAAAACGCCCTGTAAGTGAAAGCCCGAACCCCAAAAACCCTAATTTTTAAGAAAAATCAAGAAAATCAAATTTTATTACTTGGTCGTGGGCCGCGAAAGAGTTAAACAAAGCCTTCGCGGGGCGCGACAACTCGGTGAATCTCCGGATAAGCATTAGGGCCACGTGTCGCACACATGGCTGGCCTAGGGTATGACACGGCAGCCCTAGTCGTAGCTAGGGTGGCCCACGCGGGCCGCGAAGAACCCTCGTTCAAGTTTACGCGGGCCGCGAGAGACCTAATTTTCAGCGATAAATTCGACGTTGCATGGCCAGTTCAATTTGCTCGAACAATTTCACTCAAACTGCTTTCTTTCAGTTCGAAATCAAAATTTAGAATAGTGAAACGTTGCTACGAAAACAGGGTAATAACTCGATCACTGCTACGATACAATGTCGATCGATTAAAACCATTCTGATGGATGTTTAAGTGCTGCCCGAATCTTGGGCTATACTTTGTCATTCATCGTGAGGGTTTCGATCTCGTGAGTTATTGTAAATGTTGTATTAAGTTATCAACCTAGTTTCGTTTGCATTATTTAACTAGGTTACCAGGCTTAATCAGTAGGCAGACTCTGTACACTTAAACTTGCAATGTGAGTCATTTTCTTTTTATCAAACTGTTTCATGGAATCTCAAAACATTTTAGTTATATTTTGCGGTGATTAAGTCTTTGCAAAATCTTTAATTACTGGCAGTAAGTGGGGTATTGTGCACATTACTGTTGTAGTATCAGATGTTAGGTGGGCGCGCCTAAATCATGATATACGTCACTATTGGGTGACAGGACCCAATAGTGGTATGACCACAGTCATAGATCCAGTCGAGTGACAACTGGACCAGTTAATTATAAGATAGGGGCAAATGTAAAAACTCTTAATGCTGTAAATTATAGCAAGGTGTCTTTTTGTATAAAATGGAATGACTCGCTAGTATTTCCCCACTGATAAAATCTTTTTAAACATGTTTCAGGTGATTTGATTTACTGTAAAGAAGGGAACGTGCCGCGTAGCACTCCAGCTTGAATGAAGTGGCTCAGTAAATAAATAAACATGTTTTTGTGACCAGGGAGTTTCCCAGTGAAATTCCTTTATTGTAATTTACGGGGTTTGTCTCAAAACTTGAAATAAAATAATTGGGCATTTTCAGTTTAAATGATCCTGTTAAAATTTCCTCTGCCAAATCAACCACCAATGCCACGGGTTTCTGTCCCGCGGCTTCCGAACTGGGAAACTGGGTCGGGGGCCGTGACAGAAAAAGGTGGTATCAGAGCCACTGATTTTAGCCAATTAAGTATTTGGAAAATACTTAAAACTGCCATTTTGTGATTATGTAAAAATTTAATTATAGTAAATAAAATTTTAATTTGGATTTTTGTGTTTTCCTTACGTGTGACTTACAACATGAATGAACTATCGGAAGCCCTCCAAAATTTCACAATCCATACTACTGATATGGATACAACAAGAACCCAGTCCGGTTATCAGGCTAACACCGAGGAGCCACTTGTGTTTCAGGCCGAGTCACAGGAGAAACCCAAACCTAAAAAGAGGAGAAGACTTCTGGACTGGAAACGAGGACGAAAGAAGAAGCCCGCTGCCCAAAGGGTGAAAAAGATAGAGGATCCAAAAGGAAAATGAAAAGAAGTAGGGAGAGCTCTGGTCAAGCCCAGGAATTGCCACCTTGGGAGGAACTCGATAGAAAATTGGCAAACTGTGACCTCATCGGACCTGCTGATGAAACCCTTTTCAATTTTCCCGCTCAATCAGAACTTTCTATCAATTTGGAACCTGCTATTCCAGACCCAATTGTTAACCCTCAACCTCTTACTGGATAGTTGGAAGAATGGTGGACTAGTGACTGGCATTTTCAGAACTTTATGAATAACCCAAATGTGTACTTTCCCCAGTTTGAACCTGAACCTGCTCCTTTTCCACCCATGAACCGGAGAATGTTGCCGAATTACGCCTCTACGGCGAGGAACTGGTGGATGCGGGAAATCGGATTCGAGAAGTGGGGGAAAACATCACATGGAAGTACGACGAGAGGGAGCGTCGTTTTTGAAAAGCCAGATAACAATAGTTAGATATTTTGTATAATAATAATATGTGAAATATATATATGTATATATATATATATATCTAATAATAATAATAATAACATAATATTGTATCATAATACTAAAATAAAACATCTGTAAAATATCTGGCTTGTACGAACGCATAATATTTTATATAAATATAAATTTCGCAATGTCGATGATTTTGGCTATATGTGTTGACTTAGTTGTGTTTGTGATTGCCCTTTTGTGTTTAGTTGCTATCCATTTTGTGACAATAATTTTTATATATTGTTAATTATTCAGATGGAAAACGCAGTAAACCAAACGGAAAACGAAGTTAACCCATCAGAACAAAATAATGAAGATCATTTTCTCAATAGACAAGATATGGAAAATATAGTTGCTCAGGGAATAGCCAATGCTATCCCAGCAATCACCGCTACCGTTAAGAATCTTGTTGAACCTTCCCAAGCTAACTATAGCAAACGCACCCGCGATGATAATTACAGTAACAGTGTGAATGTGGGCAGTGATAATAATAATAATGTAATTCAAGCCCTATTACTTAAGAAAATGAAAGTGGAAACGAGTGGTTGCACTTACAAAGAATTTCTCGCCTGTAAGCCAGTCAAATTTGTAGGCAATGAAGGGGCGACTGCCGCACTGCGTTGGTTGGAAAAGACCTAAGCTGTAATCAAAATAAGTAAGTGCGCAGAAGAAGACATGGTGATGTATGCATCCCACCTTTTTAAAGAGGAGGCGTTAGAATGGTGGAACAGGTGCTGCAAGCTAAGGGAAGTGACGTGGCTTATGCCATGAGTTGGGAGGAATTTAAGGAATTGGTAGAAAGGAGTTTTGTCCCTCCTACGAAAAGGAACATATGACAAATAAATTCCTGAACCACCGGATGGTGGACGTTGATTATCGGGGGTGTACTTCGAAAGTTTTCAAGTATGCTAGAATTGTACCGACTCTGGCCTCGCCAGAACCGGTGCTTATCTCTCGCTACATTTGGGGACTAATTAGCGAGATTCGTGATATACTCAAAGCTGCGAGACCCGAACAATTGATGATGCGGTCGAATTAGCTAACACCTTGACCAACGGATTGGTGCGTACAAGAGAAGAAAACAGGAAAAAGGAATTGGCTCAAAAGATTACCCATGGTTTCCGTGGGGGTAATTATAATAAATTCAAGAAAAAGGGAACATGGCAGTCTTCCATCCCGCCATTTTGCGGAAATTGTAAAAAGAAGCATTTCGGAAATTGTATGGAATCTTGCAATTTCTGCAAAAGACCGGGGCACCGAGAAGAAGAGTGCAGGAGAAAGGCGATGATCTGCTACAACTGCGGAGAAGCTAGGCATATTAAGCCAAATTGCCCAAAATTGGTTAAGCAAGCTGACAACAAGGCTAAAACTGCTGAAGGAACTAATAAAAAGAATGCAAGAGCCTTCCAACTGACTACACAAGAAGCAGATCTGATTCCGGATGTGATAGCTGGTACGTTTCCTGTACATGACGTTTACACAAAAGTATTATTTGACTCTGGTGCAAACCAAAGTTTTATAAATACTTCATTCTGCCAAGCTCTTAAGCAACCTTTAAGCAAACTTAGGCAAATTTATACGGTAGAAACGGCAGAGGGAAACTCTGTTAATTTAGATAGGGTACTCCAAGAAGGAAAAATAGAACTCTCAGGCCATAAATTTTCTGCAAACCTTCTACCTATGAATTTAGCAGGATTCGATGTCGTGTTAGGAATAGATTGGTTAGTCGCCAACCATGCTCGAATCCTATGTGATAAAAATTCCATAGAAATTCATACGCCAGCAGGAGAGGTAATTTTGGTTACGGGAGATAAGCCACGTAAACCAATGAAGTTCATATCAGTAATGAAAGTTGCTAGTTATGAACGAAAACAAGGAATAGTGTATATGATTTTGGTAATCATTAACACTAAAATCAAAGAACTTATAGAAATTCCAGTAGTATCAGAATAATACTCTGATGTATTCCCAGAAGAGCTACATGGATTACCACCGGATAGGGAAGTAGAGTTTAGAATTTATTTAATTCCTGGAACTGCGCCAATAGCTAAGGCACCCTATCGGTTAGCACCCACAGAAATGTTAGAACTGAAAAAACAATTAGATGAATTGTTAAGCAAAGGATTCATACAACCCAGTTCATCCGCTTGGGGAGCACCTGTGTTGTTCATGAAAAAGAAGGATGGGTCGATGCGGATGTGTATCGATTATAGGGAATTGAATAAGGTTAAAATTAAGAATCGATACCCATTACCTAGGATTGATGATCTTTTCGATCAACTTCAAGGAGCTAGGTATTTTTCTAGTATAGATTTGCGCTCCGGATACCATCAGCTGAAGGTACAGGAAGAAGACATACCTAAAACTGCTTTCAGGACTAGGTATGGTCACTACGAGCTTACAGTCATGCCCTTTGGATTAACAAATGCTCCTACAGCATTTATGGACATGATGAATAGGATCTGTAAGCAGTATTTGGATAAATTTGTAATTGTCTTCATCGACGATATACTTATTTATTCCAAAAGACAGGATGAACATTGTGAACACCTGCATGCACTCTTGGCCCTGCTAAGAAAGGAAAAGCTTTATGCCAAATTTTCAAAGTGTGAATTTTGGCTACAAGAGGTGCAATTTTTAGGACACATGGTGAATCACGAAGGCATTCACGTAGATCCCTCCAAGATAGAAGCAATCACAAATTAGAAGGTCACGCAATCTGCTACTGAAGTTAGAAGTTTTCTAAGATTAGCTGGATATTATAGGCGCTTCATAAGAGACTTTTCTAAGATAGTTGTTCCATTAACTAAGCTAACCTGTAAAACAGTTAAGTTTAATGGGGATCTAAGCAAGAGGAAGCCTTTAGAATTTTAAAGCAAAGGTTAACAAATGCCCCAATTCTTGCCTTACCAGAAGAGACAGAGGATTTTGAAGTCTAATGTGTCTAAGCTAGGATTAGGTTGTGTCTAATGCAACGCAAAAATGTAATTGCATATGCATCAAGGCAATTGAAAAAGCAAGAGGAGAATTACACGACTCACGACTTAGAACTAGGAGCAATAATTTTTGCCCTTAAGATTTGGAGACATTATTTGTATGGAAGTAAGTTTACTGTCTTTACAGATCATAAGAGTTTAAGGTACATATTTGGGCAAAAAGAATTAAATATCAGACAAAGAAGATAGATGAAAATTTGAAGTGATTACGACTGTGATATCCTATATCACAAAGGAAAGGCAAATGTAGTAGCAGATGCCCTAAGTCGTAAGTACCATGAGAAGCAAAGGCGAGTTCGTGCTCTTAGACTAAATCTACAATTAGATTTAATGGAACAATTGAAAAATGTTCAAGAAATAGCAATCCAGGATGATGCTAAAGGAATGAAAGGACGAATAAAGGAACTAGAGCAAGGGACTGATGGAATTTGGAGATTCGATAAGAAAAGGATTTGGGTACCTAGACAAGGAAACTTACCAGATAAGATATTAGAGGAAGCCCATAAATCTAGGTATACGATGCATCCTGGTAATAACAAGATGTATCAAGATTTAAGAAATAACTTCTAGTAGATAATTATCACACAAGCATCAACGTTGCCCCGTTCGAAGCACTATATGGACAAAAGTGTCGAACTCAAGTATGCTGGGCAGAAATAGGAGAAAGTCAATTATCAGGTCCCGAGATTGTACAGGAAACCACCGACAAGATAACTCAAATCAAAGAAAGACTAAAAATGTCTCGAGACCGCCAGAAGAGTTATGCAGACAATCGATGTAAGCCGTTAGAATTTCAAGTTGGAGACATGGTACTATTGAAAGTTTCTCCTTGGAAAGGGATAGTTCGGTTCGGTAAGAAAGGAAAGCTAAGTCCAAGGTACATAGGACCCTTCACAGTTACCTAACGAATAGGACCAGTTGCCTATCAACTGCAACTACCAGAAGAGCTAGCCGGGGTACATGATGTGTTTCATGTATCTAATCTTAAAAAGTGTTTATCTGATGAATCACTGGTAGTACCTCTTCAAGATATAGAGGTGAATGAAAAATTGAAGTTTGTGGAGAAACCTCTTCAAATAGAAGACAGAAAGGTCAAGCACCTCAAACACAAGAGATTGGTACTGGTCAAAGTAAAGTGGAATTCGAAAAGAGGACCTGAGTACACATGGGAGCTGGAATCGGAAATGAAGCGAAAATATCCTTACTTGTTCCAGTAAATCTCGAGGACAAAATTTTAAATAAGGTGGGGAGGATGTAAGGACCTGCACGAAAATGTCCTAAAACGCCCCGTAAGTGAAAGCCCGAACCCCTAAAACCCTAATTTTTATGAAAAATCAAGAAAATCAAATTTTATTACTTGGTCGCGGGCCGCGAAAGAGTTAAGCAAAGCCTTTGCGGGGCGCGACAGCTCGGTCAATCTCCGGATAAGCATTAGGGCCAAGTGTCACACACGTGGCATGCCTAGGGTATGACACGGCAACCCTAGCCGTAGCTAGGGGGCCCTCAGGGGCCGCGAAGGACCCTCCTTCAAGTTTACGCGGGCCGCGAGAGACCTAGTTTTCAGCTATAAATTCGACGTTGCATGGCCAGTTGAATTTCCTCGAACAATTTCACTCAAACTTCTTTCTTTCTGTTCGAAATCAAAATTTAGAATAGTGAAACGCTGCTATGACAACTGGGTAATAACTCGATCACTGCTACGATACAATGTCCGATCGATTAAATCCAATCTGATGGATGTTTAAGTGCTGCCCAAATCTTGGGCTATACTTTGTCATTCATCGTGAGGGTTTCGATCTCGTGAGTTATCGTAAATGTTGTATTAAGTTACTAACCTAGTTTCGTTTGCATTATTTAACTAGGTTAGCAGGCTTAATCAGTAGGCAGACTCTGTCCACTTAAACTTGCAATGTGAGTCATTCTATTTTTATCAAACTGTTTCATGAAATCTCAAAATATTTTAGTTATATTTTACACTGATTAAGTCTTTGCAAAATCTTTAATTACTGGCAGTAAGTGGGGTATTGTGCACATTACTGCTGTAGTATCAGATGTTAGGTGGGCGCGCCTAAATCATGATATACGTCACTATTGGGTGACAAGACCCAATAGTGGTATGACCACAGTCATAGATCCGGTCGAGTGACAACTGGACCAGTTAATTATAAGATAGGGGCAAATGTAAAAACTCTTAATGCTGTAAATTATAGCAAGGTGTCTTTTTGTATAAAATGGAATGATTCGCCAGTATTTCCCCATTGATAAAATCTTTTTAAACATGTTTCAGGTGATTTACTGTAAACAAGGGAACGTGCCGCGTAGCACTCTAGCTTGAATGAAGTGGCTCAGTAAATAAATAAACATGTTTTTGTAACCAGGGAGTTTCCCAGTGAAATTCCTTTATTGTAATTTACGGGGTTTGTCCCGAAACTTGAAATAAAATAATTGGGCATTTTCAGTTTAAACGATCATGTTAAAATTTCCGCTGCCAAATCAACCACCAATGCCACGGGTTTCTGTCTCGCGGCTTCCCAACCGGGAAACTGGGTCGGGGGCCGTGACATCTTCACCGGATCACCTTCATCTTCACCGAAACACCTTCATCTTCACCGGAGCATCACCGGAGCACCTGCATCTTCACCAGAGCATCACCGGAGCACCTTCATCTTCATCGGAGCATCTGCATCTTCACCAGAGCATCACCGGTGCACCTACATCTTCATCAGAGTATCTTCATCGTCACCGGAGATTTGAATGGATTAAATATATGAGATTTGTTTGATTAAATATATGAGATTTGTAGTTTTATGTAGAAAACATCTTTGTTTTGTTTGATTTTATGGATTCAATATATGAGATTTGAATGATGATATAATGCTCCTTTGTCTTCCATCTTTGTTTGAGGTTTTGGATATAATCGCAATACTGGAGTATCTTCACCGGTGAAGTTTCAGGCAAAACTCCGGCTAAAGTCTAAAGGGCAATGTCGGCAACGACATCAATAGAGGCGACAAAAAGGGCAATAGCGGCCGATCTATACAGGCAACCCTTTAGCGGTGACATGTTGCCGCTAAAACCAATAGCGACGATAAACAGGCTTTCTACGATGACACATGATGCCGCTAAGGTACCCGTTTCTTGTAGTGTCACTTGTTACATACATGCAAATAACACCTAAACCATTACAAATGCAAGATACTCTACATCACATGCAACGCATTAAAACATAATGCGATTACCATAGCAAGCATAGTCAAACTAGCCATTCAATGCACATAATCAATAACTCATCATTCAAAAAATTGGTTAATTATTAAAAACGCATCTTTTTTATACTCGATCAAAATAACCCCGATGTCACCTACACTGGACATTTGATTTCTTTTTGTTCAGCATGAGTTGAACATTCTCAAAAACTATTTAAACCTTGTACGTTACATGTCTTGGTTATGTCGGTTTCTTCTTCCCAAATTTGGAACATGTACTCTGTCAAACTTGCGAATCACTGGTTTTGTATATGAGAGAATAGAAAATCAAAAGAGTAATAATCTTGCTTGTATTGATTGAAAGTAATGAATACAATTGACATACATGAACCCTATATGTACTAAACGAACAGGTGCGATGAAAGGATCTGTTCCTTGATGAACAATTGCGTCTCCTCGTTCTTGTGTTGCTGGCGTCGATGTGAAGATGTGTGTCTCTAGGGAGAGGTGACGTTTTTCTTTTAGTGTAGGTTACAATCTTTCGTTTGTTCGCTTCCAGTCCCCACACTTGTATAACTTATCTACTTAAAACATAAACTATCTAATAATTAATTACTAAACAACCCTCGTACTTTAGGATGCGATGGATTAGAACACATTCATAACATTTGAACTCGCTCTTGTCTCTATTTCCTCGATCCATATTCGTCCATATCCTCTACCTCATCTGAACGAGCTTCGTGCACGTCCTCTACCATGATTTTGATCGCAATGTCCTTTTCCATGATGCCAATTTCCGGAATGATTGTCTGAACTTGCCATTAAGAGATTATTGTTCTCCGGTTCGTTTTGGCTCTTGGGTGTCATTTTATCTATTTTTGAATACTGCTCAATGGATGCCACAATTGGTAGAAACTTCTTTGGAACAGAGATAAGCAATTTCCTTACACTCTTCTTATCTTTAATGGTGGTACCGAGACTTTTAAACTTGAATTTTATACCACCCAACTTACTTGCAAAACTGCTTACTCTTTCGATTTCTTCCATCTTTAAGGCTTCTAATTCGCTTCTCAAAGTTTGTAGACGCGCTTTCTGAACCACATTGGCTCCAAGAGATTGAACTTTGATTGCATCCCAACTATTCTTTACATTTTCGTACTGCGCAACTTGCGTTAGAACATCTCCCGATAATGTTTGGAAGATCATTTCTTTTGTTGTATGCGCCTTTTTCTCATCTACCCCTTCTTTTGAAACAATCGTATCCCAAAGATTATAGGCCTTCAAGTTCCATCAGGATTTCCCACTAAATGTTATTCGATTTAGTAGCTTTGGGCATTGAAGGGATATATTTCCTTGCTAGTGGATTGACGTTGACGTGCTTTCTTTGTCGACTTTTCCTGACATACTTCCTTTCTGATTTAGGTTGTTTCATATCTTCCTTGCTTTACTTCAAGATTTTCTTGCTATTCGTCAATCTTTCTTCTTGCTTGCACCACACAGGTTTCGTTTTGCCACACAAGTCTTCATTGCCACATAGGTGTTGTTACCACGAAGGTTATGTACGATGAAGGATTTGTACCATGAAAGATTTGTACCACACATGATTTCTGGAATTTATAACTTGGTATTTTAGATTCGTTTTGAATAGCGTTCTTTTCTAAAACATAATTTATGTCCCTTTTAAAAGACATATTGGTTTTTTTTGTTTGAATTTCTAAAAAAAATGGCAGAATAGATTCTTACTGATTTGATTTAGTAGAACAATTTGATTCTCCCTGATTTCATTTGAGATTTGAATTTCAAAAAAGAATTCAAACAAACGAGAGCTTTGACTGCAATCAATCAATCAATCAATCTGCAATTCAATTTTGAAACGAATACAAAAACTCAAAAAAGTTAATAAATTTGGGAACCTGATTATGATGATTCCAATCGGTTTCTTCTTCTTCCCAAATTTGAAACATGTATTTTGTCGAACTTGCGAATCACAGGTTTTGTATACGAGAGAATAGAGAATCAAAAGAACAATAATCTTGCTTGTATTGATTGAAAGTAGTGAATACAATTGACATACATGAACCCTATATATACTAAACGAACAGGTGCGATAAATGAACGTGTTCCTTGATGAACAGTTGCGTCTTGCTGTCGTCAATGTGAAGAGTCGTGTCTAGAGGCGCCTTTTCCTTTAGTGTAGGTTCCAATATTTCGTTTGTTCGCTTGCAGAACCCGCACTTGTATAACTTATCTACGTAAAACATAAACTATCTAATATCTAATTACTAAACAACCCTCGTAGTTTAGGATGTGAGACATTAGAAATTCAATGATAAGAAAAACAACACTTGAACATAGCGAAAAAAAAAGACACCAAACACCACAAAACACCAATATATTTCATATTTGTTTAATTTTTATCGTCTTCTGAATCTGAAGAAAACGTGTGACTCCCCGGAGGAGTTCCATCACATGGAGGTGACTCTCTGTTTCCGTTTCCTGGACTTGGACTTGGCATACCTGGATCATGCATTCCCCGGAGGAGTTCCATGACATGGAGGTGACTGTCTGTTTCCGTTTCCTGGACTTGGACTTGGCATACCTGGATCATGCATTAAATCAGAGAAAAGTTTGGTTAGTTTAATCAAATAGGGTATAGATAATTAAGTGCCCAAAAAGATATATCGGTACAAACAGGCGGGGCCGGCTCAACCGTTTTAGAGGCACAAAGCAAACTAGAGATCTGGGGCCTACTGAATGAGGTTCTTTTTGCTAGGCTTGTAGCAATTGAATTTTGGGCTTTGTATTTAAAAATAACAAAGGAAAAAAAAAACAGTTTAACAATGTCTCGAACCTATGCGTTACCTGTAAAATAGAGAGGAAGTTTACCACTCAATCAACATACTATTTTATGTTTAACTTCCCTAATTTAAACAAATATACAAAAACTAGGGGTCTTTTTTAAATTTGGAGCCTTTCTTAAATGGTGGTCCAAATCCCTTGCTTGGGTTTACTTACGCCGGAAACAACTTTGCAATGCCCTCCGTGCAGATTCTTGGGTCACCATTGCCGGAATAGTTGAAATCAACAACATGCAAAATAGAACAACAAGAAGTTTGTGTTCCATTTCATCAGCAGGAGTATTTCTTCTGCCTGGTTGGTTTATTTTCATCAATTTGAATGGTATTTATGCTTTACCCAGACATGTAAAGGTCAAATATATGTGTGAAGGTCAAATATATGTAACTTCTCCGTAGGTTTAATAGAATAAAATATTTCTATATAATTATATATATATTATATTATGTTATATATATATATATATATATATATATATATATATATATATATATATATATATATATATATATATATATTATGGGTAGGGTTCCAGCGTGAACAACCTCCCAAGTGTGAACTGCGTGAACTGATCTGGGCCCTTGATTTCCCTTTTAGTTGTTAAGGGTAGGATTGTAATTATATAAAAAAATAGATTTAAATCATTATTTTAAAAATTAAATTAAGTTACATCTTTCCCAATTTAAATTCATTATCCACATTATGTTTTATTTATTAATAAGATAATTATAAAAAAAAAACAACAAATCACCATATTTCAATTTTTTTTTTATTTCAGATTCATCACAATCGAATTTTGATTTTTAAGATCCACGTAACCTTCATATTTTAGCGGAATACACATGTGTACTTGGATATAAATAGAACAGTACACATGCGTACTCAGCATCGTACATATGTGTAATTAGCTACATAATACATACATAGAAACAATACCTGTAAAACTATTTTATATTTAACAAATTACAAGTTCCATAATGTTTTCCAAACCAAACAAAAAAAAAAAACATATAATTACAAGTTCCAGTTTGGTAGAAACAATAAACCCAACATAATCGGAAAAAAACAGAAAACAAAATCTTTTACAGTTATTCGCCACGTTATATGCTGAAACATCCTTATCGACCAAGCAAACAAACATGTGTGAATCATCCTTATCGACCTCATACGTGAATCATCCTTGTCGACCTTCCGTCTCCACTTTTCTCATTACGAAATCTCCTATAATAGCACAAAAAAACTCATCAACTAATTTTTTGCATAATTCACAAGTGTACATCAACAACCTTACACATTCAATACACAAAAAATTATGAGATATCACAAAAACAGACGTTATACACATGTGTACATCGCATTAAAATCAGAATACACATGTGTACATCGCATTAAAAACAGAGCAAAATCAGAATAAACATGTGTACATCGCTTTAAAACCAGATCAAACTCAGAATACACATGTGTACATCGCATTAAAACAGAGCAAAAATCAGAATACACATGTGTACATTGCATTAAACATTGTACCAATAATCATTAAAATTAAATATTAACTAATAAATAAATTAAAACATTAAAAAGGAACCCAATATTTAGGATCTAAAATTTAGATTAGAGATGGGCATAAAAAAACATATATTTAACAACCTTTTATGATCTGACAAGTTTCAATTGTTGTTGAATAAAGATTGGGCTGCAACTATTTGATCAAAGTGATTCACGTGATTTTTTATAAAGTGACGAAAATTGTGATCACACCTTAATTCTCATTTGACCAACACTATAGTGGATCTGACAATTCAAATCACATGCAATCACACATGAGTCTGATCACCTCATGTAGACTGACAAACAATTTCTTGGGCCGATGAACACATGTATCAATTTAAAAAACGATTGGGCCGCTGATTATGGATAATCACAAGAACTGACAATTTATCAGATCAAAACTAAAAAAAACCGGTTTCAAACAATACCCGTAAAGAGGTCAATATTGAATCATAAAAGTGAGTGCTTACGAAGAAAGGAGATACTTAGGTATGAAACTCGGAAGAAATACGGAGACTGGGACCTCGCGGCGGAGTGTCTGGTGCAGATCGTCGACGGCGAATGGTGGAGGCGGTAGGGATGGATGGAGTCGGACGGTGCTTGGGATTTTGTTCACGCTTGGGATCCGGCGAATGTGAGAGAAAAAAATGGATCTTGAATAAATTTTGAATATTGATTTGTGAGATTGAACGAGATTTATGGAATAATTTAAAATGGAAATTACAAATGTACCCTTTTTCACTTAATTAATTAGTAACAATTAATCAGATAATTACCATCATGCCATTGACTTAAAATCTCAAGATTATAAAAATCAAGGGCCCAGATCAGTTCACGCAGTTCACGCTTGGGATTTTGTTCACGTTTGAACCTAATCCTATATATTATATATTATATATATATATATTATATATATATATTATTAGTGAAGCTTGATGAATAGTAATTTTATTTTTATAATAATAATGTATAGCTTTTTTATTATTTTTTATTTTTAATAATATATTTTTAGTTATTTTTCTTTTTTTAAAACCATATATTTCCTATACCGTTTTTTTAATAATTCTCTTTTCCTTTTTAGAACATATATTATCGATTAATTTGATAATTCTTTAATATTATATGTTTATAACTTTTCCTTAAAACTTAAGTACGTAGTTATGATTGATTTTTCCCGACCATTTCGTTTTAAGTTTTGTTAAAAACGAAATTGTACTTATAGTAAAGTATTTATTTGGTATTATAAAAGAGTACGATGACAAACTAAATCGTTCTAATAGTTTGGCTTTCTAAACAACATTATTTATTTTCAAATCATGTTTGTTTTACATTTTCATTTGCTCAGTTTCGCTGCAACGCGCGACGACCATTATCATTTTATTCGTGCGGTATATTTCAAGATAGTCGTTTTTTTCGTGAGTATACACCCCCATTCCATGTCAACTTTTTGGTCTCCCTCCCACCAATCTTCCTCATGGACCGATGCCCTTGCTCATATGTCTCCCTCTCAAAAAAGTCGTGGGTGCACATCCTTACACATGAATTTTGAATTTTGTACGTATTTTATTTCTTTTTATCTGTCCGGTTCGTTCTCATTGAGCTGTTTATCATTTCTATTTGTTTTCTTTTTATTCGTTTAATTTCCAGTTAAGTTTGATTGTATTCTCTTCTTTGAATTTGCAGTCGTTGGGTTTCTGAATCATTTGGCTCTCTCTCGTGTTATTTGGATTACTTTTCCTCCTACAATTCATTGTAGTAGAAAGTCGAATTCTAGTTAAGGAATCTGCATTGCTAAGACGAGATAGAGAAAAGAAAACAATGTATAAAAATGTATCTCAAAGTCTACCGTATATCATAGAGAAAAGAAAACAACGTATAAAAGTGTTTCTCAAAGTCTACCATTTATCATTGGGGTCGTGAAATTTTAAATTTCTAAGATATATCTCGATGTCCGGAAAATAGAATTATGAAAATGTTAACATCTCTAAAATATATTGAAAATTTGGAGGCTGTCCATAATTATGAAAATGTGAACATCTCTAAAATATATTCAAAATTTGGAGGCTGTCAATAATTATAAACGAGAAAAATTAATGACTTCTAAATATAATGTATAAAATACTTAAACCCATATTTTTTTAAAACTTAATCCAAAGGGATGTAGTAACTTAGAAAAGAAAAATGTCAAATGCTTTCCCTAAAGGTCATCAATGAAAATAGGACCTTAAAAGTGTTTTCCGATGCAATTTGTTTTGGGATTTTTTTTATTACATTTCAGGAAATGACCTTCTAAGTGTGTGATGCTGCGTTGCTTTTTCTTTTTGGTGTTTACACGGCACTACTAGGAAAATGGGTTTTTGCGACCGGATTTCCAGTCGCAAAACAGTCACTTTTTCCCCGTTGCGACCATTTCGCAATCGAAAATGCGGTTGGAAAAACACACGTTGCAATTGCCCTCTTGCAACCATTTTGCGACTGCAACTATGTTTTTGCGACTACATTATGCGATCACTAAAATGGTCGCAAATATTGCGACCGCTTTTAGTTTCGGTTTTGTTGCGACTGTTTTGCGACCGACTTGCAACTGCTTTCCTCTTACAAACTTGTGACGTTTTTGCGACCGTTTTGCTACCGGTAAAGTTTTCTTTTCTTTTTTTTTTTTTTTGCTTCAGCTTATATTTATTTTAAACCTGCTAATAGTGTTTATATTTATAAAATTCAAGCATGTATCAAAATTTCAAAATTACATAAAACAAATAAAATTACAAATTACAATGTCAAATACCCAAGTTATTCTAACGAAATAACTATTAAAATTTTTTTTTATATTCTATGTTGATCGAACGTTTTGAGATATTCTTCAAAGTTTGTCATCCAACTAAGTTGTAGCATCCGAATTCTTTGCTGGTGTCGCCGTCAACGATCGTGAATCTTCCAAAGCCCGTGTCCTAGTACCGTTGCAGAGCATATCCCATGTGTTATGATGGGCGCTAGAATGTTATTTTTCTGTCACATTCATATGATTAGTACTTAATATGAAATGTATGGGGAATAATTTAGCCAGCTCGATCAATGTTACCTGGTTCCATTCGAATCCAAGATAAAGAGCTACAAGTCCTTCAGGTAATGGAGAATATATCGTTTTCATTTGCCACTTAAGAAAAGTTAAGCTCGAGAATAATTTCGCCAGCTCGAGAAAGTCTCTTACAGTTCCCCTAAATGAAAAGATCAGCCACTTAAGAAATTGCTTGAACAGAAGTTCTCAAAGAGAAACATTTTCGTTTTACGTATTTCAAGAGTCATACCTTGTCTTGTAGTTATGAAGGCGAGCCGGTTCCCCACCTGAGCGGGTCGAACCATAGTCCACCTGGGTACCCGACATCCGTCCCGGTCAGCTTGTTGTTGGGGAAGATGGGCTCAGTGTTGACACATCCCTTAACTTAACAAAACCCTTGCAAAACTAAAACTAAAAAAAATCTTGTGTAAAACTAAAACAACTCAAAAGTTCATCAGTACTGCAAGTAGATAAGGATACTAAATAACCAGCAAGCTAAAACCCTACAATCACAACATAACTTTTAGGTTTTTCAATGACATCAAAAATAATTAACTTGAACATAAATAAATAATGAATCAACAAATAAATATTAATCATTAGGAAGACGAACCATAACACGGTGATTCTTAGGCCTAATTTCACGGACATAGTTGGCTTTTTGGTTGTCTATCCAAAGCATGATGCAAGACTAAATTCATAGGTTGCCCCTAACTTGCAATTGACAAAAATATACCTCAGCATCATAAACCGGTCTATAAAAACTAGACTTTGGTACAAATTCAAACAAACAACCTATAACAACCCTCCTAAAATTTATTAGAACATCCCTATACGTCCTAAAATAAACCCCGTATATGAAAACCGGACCCGAAATACCTTTATTTTAATAGAAATCAAATAAAAACAATATTTTATTGCTCTCACGAGGCGCAACCGAGCCAAGCAAGGCTGTCGCGGGGCGCGACAGCTAGGCCACCTGGCCGCCCCTGAGCTGCCATGTGTCACGTTGCGTGTCGAAGCTAGTTGCCGAATCAGCTAAGCTAGGGCCTACCCTAGCCTAGCTCGCCGGGCGCGACGGCCCCCCTTGTTTCCGTCGTGAGGCTTCAGTTGAGAATCGTTCAATTTTCGATCTCTCTCTCAATTTCTCTAAAGCTAAAGTAATATCGGGGATAATACCCCCCTAAATAGCGAAGCTCTTGTGACAATTGTCAAAATTTGTGTGTATCCGTACAATGATTAAACAGTAATTAGTGCCTTAACGACTGTGCTGATTTAAATTAATGACATGAATACTTTCTGATTACTGTTATCATACATACATGTGCATCATATATATTGCATAATATGATACCATTATTGCATACAATACTCTATTGACTCAAATGATGCACGAATCAAAGATGGCACAGTTATCAGACAAATCAGAAAAATGCTGACGGGAGTTCAGTACATAGACAGACATGGTTTGAGACACATAATGGGCCAGAAAACAAGAGTTACATAAGTATAGAGTGTAGGAAAGTAAGGATCATAAAACTGCCTTCCTAGTGATAGTTTAAGTGCCGGAAAGTGCCTAAAACTCACATAAACTGCAGAATTCAGCAAAAATCAGCTTTTAGACAACTTAATATCATGCAGAATTATGGTTAAATGGTCCAGAATGCTTTCCTAATTGTTGGGAATCAAAACTATCACAAAAGGTAACATAAAGCACCTTAAACTACATAGTTTTGCACCTTACCAAACCGGTAACCAACAGAACAACTGGACACTACCTGAAACACCAAATTTTCACTAGAAGCATTGTTTTATCATTTCCGAGCTAGTTATGATCCCCGAACATCATAACACACTATATAAGATCATAACAACTTATAACCTAACTAAACTCCTTAGATTTCAACTAACTAAACTAACTAATCTTTACAAGCTAACCAAGACCCCCCCTCTCCCTCATGAACACAGTTACAAGGTGGCCCCCACCCTAGATTTTATTTGCTTAATTTATTTGATCTTGTCTAGCACTTTATGAAACACATGAACCATTGGATTACATGTTGTTGGAAGATTTTATAAGTGACCAAAGAACATAACATCTCATTCTCATCACCACACTTCATACCAAAACCCTTCTCCTTTCTCCTTCTACCTACGGTCGAAATCAACACACACACCACCACTGTTGGTGCATATTTGTGACAACAGCTTAGATTTGGTCTTTGGATATCTTGTAATTAGTTAAACGATAATCGGTTAGCGGGTTTAGCTTTGTATTAGTGAGATAATTGAGTTTGGGCTAAACTAAACCCACATTGGGTCTAGGGGGACGAATTGGGCTTGTCCATGTAGGAAACCCTAGTCCAACTTGTAAACCTTGTGTTATATAAACAAGGTTAGACATTAGGGTTTAGGTTAATCAGCCAAAACAGTATTTGAGAGAGTATTTTCGTGAGAGACTAGGTCTTGGGCGAATTTGGAGTTGGTTAGGGTTTTGATTGATTGTAATTCGTGAGATTGATAATCAATAGAAAACCCGGTTTGAAAGTGAATTGCTGATTTCTGTTCCTACACGTTTTCTACTTATTCTGATCAAGAGGATTCCGCACTCTTGATCGGATTGACAATTTTGTGAAGATCCATACACGTCAAGGGGACCTACAATTGGTATCAGAGCGTTAGGCTCTTGAAAGTTCGGTTCAGAATTTGTTGCTGCAGAAAAGGGTTGATTTTCGGGTTGTTTTGGCAATTTTCGAAAATTTTAAGTTTTTAAGACCTAGGGTTTCAAAATTTTGGAGGCTGATTTTCGAAATTTTTGAAGTGTTTGATCTGTTTTCATATTTAATTTTGCTGTATTAGTGTTTTTGGTTGCAGGTTTGGTTGATTCTTGAAGAATTTTGGCTAAAAGGCTTGAAGATTCGAAGATTGTTCTTCGTGTTCTTCGCCAAGTTCATCAATATTTTCGAAAATTATTGCTGATTTGGTTGTTCCATTTTGCAGGAAACTGTTAGAAGGATCTGGAAAATCTTCAGAAAATTCGAACTTATTGAGTTTCCATAATTTCCTAGCATAATTAACAATTTCGCTGACAAATCAGAGCAATTATCTGATCCAGCAAATTTAACCTCGGTGACCGGTGAAATTAAATTTCCTAATTATCTGATCCAGCGAATTTAACTTCGGTGACCAGTGAAATTAAATCCAAAGGAGACTTTGGTAACCGTTGTAATTGTCCTCAGCGACATTATTACGGTGATCGGCAAAGTTACTAGACGTCGTGCTAGCGAAATTAATCTAACCAGCAAATTTGATCTGCTAGCATAATTATTCCAGCGAATTTAAAAAACCAGCATAATTATAATTTCTCTACCAGCATAATTATAACTACTCTTCCAGCATATTTAACTTGGTTTGCTAGAATAATTAGCGTGACATAGCGAAATTAACTTGGTTTGCCAGCAAAATTAATAGGTGGGGTATTTAATTAGATACGTATAGAGGATTTAACGTTTTTTGAAAATAGAAAGTGATCCGTAGCTCATCTGCCGAAACCGTTTGCACCGTTGAACTCGGTTGATTTTTAGGACAAAAAAAAGGCTCTGGAAAATCCCGAATTCGGTTTTCGATATTATATATCATTGGATTCGTCTTTTCGAGACGATTGTAAAGGTGTAATTTGGTAACCACTGTTTTCAGAGATATTTTGTACGGTTTTCTCAGTCTGCAACGTTTAAAATGTCGAACATGACCAATTTGAATGCACCTAAGATGATGAAGGTGGAGAATTATCTTACATGGAAGGACAACTTCCAATCCTTCATTGAATCTCAGGATGCACGCATGTGGATCTGTATTCTAGATGGGTGCACAAACCCAACACACGACTTTGAGGGCAGACCACGTAGAACAACCTATGTGAACATGCAAGAGGATGATAAAAAGATGTATGAGGCTGAAAAGAGAGCCTTGGCTGCAATAAAGAAACCCTTACCTGATAGCATCAAGCATGTCTTCAAGAAGTACAAAAATTCAAAGGATATGTGGGATGCATTAGAAAAGAGGTATCAAGGAAATGAAGATGTCAAAAGGAATAAAGCTGCGAGCTCTACATCACAAGAAGGTTCAAATGATTGTAGTGTTCATATGGAAGATAATAAGAATGCCACTCAGGCATTCATGGCAGAGATAGTGCAACTTGATGAGGCTGAAACTACTGTGAGTGATGCTGAATCTCAAGTGGAGAATGCTGAAGCAAAAGTGGATGCTGAAGTAGCGAAAGAGAGTGAAGCTGAACAGGTTATTGATGATCAAACTACAGAAGTTCATGAGAAAGAGGTATAATCTAATTCTGTGTGTTTGAGGTGTCGTGAATTACAGGGTGAGGTTGACAGGTTGTCAACACAAAACCAAAGTCTGGTGAGCGAGATGTCTAGCATAAAAGAGTCAAATTTTTTTGCTAAAAGAAATGTATCTCTATACTTGAAGAAGATAAATGGTTATGAAAGTGAAATCGAAGCTTTAACATGCAAATTAAAAGAAAAACTTCAAGTAATAGACTTAGCTCACGAAATGATGGCTGAGAAAACAAAAGAGGTTTCTGAAAAATGCAAAGAGTTGTCAGATGCACAACTCAAAATTGTTGAACTTGAACAGAAATTAAGCCAATTCAGAGATTCGTCTTTTGTTATGAAACACATGATGGGTGGGTTAAAGAAGAGTAATGACAAGACCACTGTGGGCTTCCAGGGCTTTAATGAAGTCCCACCTCCTCTTAGTCATGACTATTCTTTCCTGCCTGATGAAGATGAGCTAGCAGACTTTATGTCAACTGCACCAAGTAGTTTCGCATCCACATCAAGTCAAGGTGAGGGATCTAAAAGTGATGATGCTAAGAAGAACAATAACAGGGAACATTTGAAAAAGCAAAATTCATCTTCTAAGAGCAAAAATTAAACTTTTGTTAAAAAGATTAATTTTGTTCAAGGTAGTGGTATGAAAAATGAAACCGCTGTTATTGAAAAAGAATCAAATGTAGAGTTTGCAAAAAAACAAGAACATAGAAAAATCTGAAATTAAGCAAACTGAAAAAAATTCTTCCAAGGCATCATCACCATCTGATAAGGGATCTACCTCAGAGACTCCAGCAAAGAAGTCTTTGAAAAGGAGATCGTGCTTCAAGTGTCACATAAAGGGACATGTAGCTAGCTGCTATCCTAACAAAAAAGTGAAGCACAAATTACTGAAAAACAGAGAGGGAAATCACCAGAGAAGAGTGGTGATAGTGAGGAGAAAGGCTCAAATTCTCCAAAGAAATATGCTCCTAAGCAACCAGAAAATGTTGTTGTTGGTGTAGATAAGGCTGAAAAAGGAACTCCACAAGTTCCTCGTTTTCAAAGAAATCAACCTAGATTTCAGCCTAAATCTCCACCAGGCAGATATCAGAGACCTAGAAGCTGTTCACCAAGAATGAACAATAATAATTCAAATAATTTCAGAAGTCAATGTCAATATCAAAATCGATACCAGAATAATGGTGGTCGAACCTTTATAACAATGGCTTTAGAAATTACAACAAAAATGCTTCTTGGAATCAAAATTCAAGGTTTCAAAATCAAAATTTCCAAAGGTCAAATAGTCCTAATGTATATAGGAACCCTCAGGACCAAAGACCTAGTGGAAATCAAAACCCATTTCCATCAACAGGTCTGCGATCCAAGACTCCAGTTAGGAGTAATGGATATTGGATGGATGTTCCAGTGGTTGGTGAATTTGGACGACCCAAGACCATTAAGGCTTGGGTCCCCCAATCTAACTAATTTCATAGTTGGTGTGTGCAGGAGCTGCTAAGGAGGATTATCAACTTATGTTGATAGTGGCTGCTCTAGGCACATGAAGGGGGATGTGAGATTGTTGTTATATATATATTAAATGATTTAAATTGAAGTTCAAAGTGCTGAGTCGACACAGAAGATAACCTAGCAGATCTTTATACTAAAGCTTTTGACAGGGCTCGCTTTGAACATTTAGTCGAACTCAACGGGATGAGGAATCCTGAACAACTGGTTTTTCATAAGAATTTTGTAAATAGTTTACTGCTTTTCTTAAAAATCAAAAATACAAAAAAAAAAAATTGAAAAATCAAAAACATAAAAAATAGAAAATAAAAAATGAGTTATCACTGTGTGAAAAAGGAGAAATGATAGTATATCAGCAAGTTAGACCGTCACACTGAAATTGAACCAAAATTGCTTAAGTGTGATAGCAGCTTCATCATACGATGTACCAGTAGGCAAAAAGCATGAAATAATCAACTTACCAATGTGATATAAACATAAATGAACTGAATATGAGTGGGGAACACATCAGTGGTGTATGGTTTAATGACCTTAAATCTTGCGTTGATAGATTGCCAAAATCTGAGGTTTTGGGTCTTTATACTGTTATTTCATCTGGGGATATCAGGGGTGTCCTTCTGCTGCATCCAGATACATGCTGACCTAGACACACCTAGGATATCTTAAAAGAGCTAAAAATGCCAAAACCCTGAAAATGAAGAAGCTCTTATAGAGAGTCATTGAAAAAGTGCAAAAAGCATAAATCGTACCAAAAAATGGTATTTGTCTTTGCCCTCGATAAGATATTTTGGTCTCTCTGCTGTACGGAAGTACTGACCTATTCACCAATTATCTATCATTGAAAAATAAAACGGATGAATTCAGTATACTCACCTACTACGATGAATCTTTGTGCATACCTTGATCGCGGGGGTATATCCTGAAGTGGGACACGCTAGTATATCAGTAAATAAAATTACCTTAACGTATCATACGGTAATGGTACTTGAAATGTTCATGCATTTTGTTTAAAAGGACAAACATACTGGTAATCGTCTTGAACTGCTTTTCACGAAAAATTAAATAAAGAATTATCTAATTGTGTGAAACAGTTTGATTGTGCTGATATGATCTTCTTACCAGTGATTCTCCCAAAAATAGAGTGTTTATTGCTTTTGTATTTACTTGCTTTCAAAAAATATAAAAATCCAAAAATAGTGTCTTTTTCTGTTTATAATTCTTAACGTACGAAAAACTGTTATTCTTGGAGGAATTGTTACTGATAGGGGGAGACGGTGTTAGAAAGTGAGTTCAAAAATTTTTAAATCATGCAGGTTCTTGTGTGTTGAACAAAAAGTTTTGCGTGTTGGTGATAAGTTGAAAATGCTTAATCTGTGATACAGTTGACATATCTCTTGAATAATAATAATTTATTTAACTTTGTTGAAAAATTCTTATGGTTTCTCGAGATGTTTGTTTTATAGTATACAGATTGAAGCAGTATGTTGCTGAGATGTTGCTGAGATGTTGCTGAGACGTTGCTGAGAAGTTGCTGTGCAGATGAGAGTTTGATTGGATGCATGGTAGAACCTCCTTTCTACATTGCAGACAAGATTGAAGAGCTTGAAGTTTGTTGTGCAAATGCTAAACTGGAGTTTACTCAAGTGCTAATGTTTTGAAGATTTGGTGATTGAATGCATCAGCTTAAGGGGAGTCTGTTGCTGACAGAAGCTATTGAAGCTGAAGCTATCCAAAGACCAAAGACAGTGCAAGACTACATGAAGATTGCAAGAAGACTGAAGACAAAGTTTTTATGAAGCTATTGTCAAGGGGGAGTTTGTTGGTGCATATTTGTGAAAACAGCTTAGATTTGGTCTTTGGATATCTTGTAATTAGTTAAACGATAATCGGTTAGCGGGTTTAGCTTTGTATTAGTGAGATAATTGAGTTTGGGCTAAACTAAACCCACATTGGGTCTAGGGGGACGAATTGTGCTTGTCCATGTAGGAAACCCTAGTCCAACTTGTAAACCTTGTGTTATATAAACAAGGTTAGACATTAGGGTTTAGGTTACTCAGCCAAAACAGTATTTGAGAGAGTATTTTCGTGAGAGACTAGGTCTTGGACGAATTTGGAGTTGGTTAGGGTTTTGATTGATTGTAATTCGTGAGATTGATAATCAATAGAAAACCCGGTTTGAAAGTGAATTGCTGATTTCTGTTCCTACACGTTTTCTGCTTATTCTGATCAAGAGGATTCCGCACTCTTGATCAGGTTGACAATTCTGTGAAGATCCATACACATCAAGGGGACCTACAACCACCATTTTTCACTTCAATTCTACCCATTCTCTAATCATACAAAGGTGTAAGGAGCTTAACAAAGGAGCTAGGAGCCTTTAGAAGTGGAAGGGCCTCTCTCACAAGCTTTTAACCACCAGGATCGTCATCATCTTCATCTTGTGTTCATCCCTTGCCTTGTGCTAGTAGTAAGACCTTCATAATCTCATTTTGCATCTTGTTTAGTTGGTTAAAAGATGATACAAGTAACTAATCACGAAGAACACTAAAGATCAAGAACATAATTTTTAACATAAGACTAAAAATCATGATGAATCATGTTGTTTAAGTGTTATTATGCTTCTTCATTGTTGATTGTTTGTGTTAATGATGTTAAACCTTGCTAGATTGTGATTAAAGACATAAACTAGCAAGATGAAAGGATGATTATCTGTAAATCAAGATGATCATCCTTATGTGAAACATGAACTTGAAAGGTTAAATGTTTTTCTTGAATAATGATGAGCAAAGTGTAATGTAAGTCTTCTAAATATGTGATTTCAAAAATAATTTCTCAAGAAACTAAGTTAAAATACAAGATTTATATAAACTTGGTTTTTAAAGAAACTAATCACATTTTTAGTGGTTAATCAAGTGTAGAAACATATTATTACCAAGAAAAATTCAAGAAGAAACATTTTTTGAAAATTATTTTACAAGTTGTAAAGATCTAAAAACTTCAAGAATGATGTTTTTTAAATAAATAACCACACTTTAAAGGGTAACTAAGCTTACTAAACACACTACCAAGTTGTTTTGGTCAAAAATCAGACAAGGATAATGCAACCAAACTCTCTGTTACGGGGTATGATGCTTGAATTGTAAACAACAATGAGGATCACACAGAAATGAATTGTACAAGTGACACAAAGATTTGTACGAGGAAAAAGCCCTTGATCAATGAATGATCTCCGGCATAAAAAACCTCGGGTGATGGAAACTACCGATCACCAACTCAAATTAAACAATAATCCTTTTACAACTTCGGATGATAGCGAGCTAAGTACAAGGATCACTGTAATGTGTCGTGTAGAAATGTATGACGAATGCTAAATGTTTCGCCGAGAGCTGGTGAGTGCAGTTGTACGAGTGTGTGTAGCCAAAAAATAGCCAAGTGTTCTAAAAATAGCTCGCTATCCCCTTTAAAAATAGAAAATACCTAGCCTAACTAATTGTCCGCATTTCGTGCCATCTCCCCACGTTCTCCATAACGTTCACAATGGTCAAGCACGTGCAGAATTGAAGGGAATATGCTCCAGGAATATCGCCATGACCAAGTCCAAGCCGGTACTCCTGCAAAACAATACCGAATTCAAAGTAAACAATCATTAGTATAAGGATCCTTAGGATGATCCATGATCCTGATCCTGAAGTACTTCTGAGGATCACTATCTGTCACAGAGGTAAGGATCACCAAACAGGATAATACTTGAGGATCACAGGTCATTAAGAAATCCTCCCCTAACAATTGCCCCCAAAATATAAGGAGTGATTATGTAAAATAAATGAGTTATATTTTGTTGATCTTATCCGCAACTAACTAACGGATAACTAGCCGTTAAACATGGACTAGCCGTTGCAAATCTGATGTCACAGAAGTGACTACCCTGCAAGATCATGATTATATATAGGAGTTAGAGATAGGATCAATTTGCATTTAAATCTAAAAGAAACCCCCTTTAAATTCTCAGTCGAAGATCAATCAGGTATTCTCTTTTCCTCTTCATCCTTCTCTTACTCTGTTTTACTTCCTTTACCATCATCTCGTCGAAAATGATGCTCCGAAACTCACGGGGCAAGGATCACAAGAAGAACAGCCCCTTAAAAAGCCAAGGGATCATCAAAGATTCCGCAAAAGAACGCTGCTGTTTCACCGATCCACAGATTGATAGAATCCGCTATTGTTTTCCGGCGAACACCGTTTTCAAATCCTTTGATCCCACTGCTTTAAGCGATCATGTCTCTGAAACTTAGATTACCTTCCCTGTTACCCCGTTCACTATAGGATATACCTATCCTTTTCCAGCCTTTACCCAATCCTTCTTCTCTCTTACTGGCATTTCTTACATCCAAGCTATGCCAATGATCTGGAGGGTTTTATATACCCTTGAAAGGATCATTGAGCAGGAAGGGATTGACCTAGGAATGTCGGAGTTGGCTGAGATGTATGATCTCACTACGTTTGGATCCCACCAATATTTGTTTAAACGAAAACCTGGTGAAGAACACCCCATTTTTAAAGCCACCAAGAACGATACAAACTGGAAACGACGCTTTTTCTTTGTCAGAAGAGACTCTATCCCAAACGGAAAGGATCTACCCAGGGAGTGGTCCACCCATGGTAGGATAGAGGATCATGAGAAGGATCACCAGATAATCTTGCTTCTGTATAAGGATCACCAACCCACTTTTGTTTTATGTTATGCAGCTGTCACTGTTTCACACCTCATACCGTCCCCTGCTACCAAGGAAAGGTTTGCTGCTTTTAGAAGACTCGGTCCTGAAACAAGATCATTCAAGACAATCACCCAGGATTCACAAGAGGTATCCTCAGGCTCAGTCACCATGTCAAGTAAGTATCCTGCTTTTTGTATAGTTAAAAACTTAAATAAATAGTTAAATAGAAATAGGATAAGGATACTTATCTTGCTTTGATTGTGCAGGTGCTGGAATAGCTTCAAAATCTGCCTCCAAATTCAGCGTGACCGATCTTGACAACGTACGATCCACCAAGAAGAAGCTTCCTGCTAGCCCAACTGCTTCGATCCCCAAGGCACCCACTAGAGGAAGGGGAGGCAAGAAAAGAAAAGCCTCTGAAGCTGAAGATCTGCAAGGTCTGCCTCTGATCTGCCACCAGTTCCTTGAATACTTCAACGATGTAAGGATCATTGTCCCTGCTTAGGTATCCAGCTTATTTGAGGATCACCTGGTCTTGAACTGTACTTTATCTTCTTTGCAGAAATTTGCCCAGATTGAAGGCTACGTTGGGCAGGTCGAGGAGCAGGACAAGAAGATTGCTGACCTCCAACAAGTCGCATTGCTCAAGGATCTTAAGATTGCTGACCTCCAAAAGGACCTCCAAAATGCCAAAGCTGAAACGGCCAAGGTTCTGATCAATGTTGATTATGAGAAGCATGAGATCACCCAGGATGCTAAAGTCTCTGTTGCCATAGCTATGTACAAGACCAAATTGCAGATGGCCTTGGAAGCTCAGGATCCTGACTTCGACAGGAGCAACTGGGATGTGGAAGGCTGGAAGGCAAGGCTGGCTGAGCTGGATGACGAGGAGGAGGCTGAGGAGATCCTAACAATCGAGGCTGGAGGCAGTGGCAAGGATCATGGTGGTGAAGCTAGTGGAGCTGGAGATGGTGATGCAGCGAAGGTGTAGGCTGCATGATTGGGCAATGATGGACACTTCTAGACATAGCCGGAGCCCAATTTTTTAGGTTTGATGGTAGTTTTTGTTAAACAATGGTTGGTTTGTATTTGAACAATAGTTTTAGGGTTAAGGATCTAGGATCCTTTAGACAATAGGTAGGATTACAAATAGTGGAGGGATCCTCTGTTTGGGGGATGAAGCCATTGTGATCCTGCCGCCTTTAATTTCCTGCACTTGCTATTACCGCACAAACAATGGACACCCGTTGCCAACCCATGTGGACGGGCCACGTTTTGCTGGTAGAAACGTGGGTTGGCAATTTTGACAACCTTTGACGGTTAAACTTTTGTTAATAAAATAACTTTAATCTTTTTTGGCTTATCTTGTGTTGTTATCCTTGTATATCCTTTTAATTTTCAATTGTTTTGATATACACTTGTTTGAATAAGAAATGTTGAACAAATTAAATAAAAGAGTACTTAGGATATGATCCAGGATCAAATATCCTATAGTTGAAAAATTCCAAAAGGTAGTATATTTTAAGGATCATAAGTTCAGTTGTCAAAGAACAAGGGTTATTCAAATAAACAATGAATAAAATCAAAATAATTAAGGATCATACCTGAGGATCCAAGTTAGGATCCTAACCCTTAATACTACAACCAGGATAACCATAAGACAAACCTTAATAAGGATCAAGGATCCTTGGTTGTTTAACTTCAAAGACCTGAAATAGAACATAACTTGGGACTAAGCCAATATAAGATAAAAGTTAGCAACTGGGGACAAGCCCAAAGGATAACTGGGGACAGGCCCAAGGATAACTGGGGACAAGCCCAAGGATCGTGTGTAAACTGGAGTATGGCCCTAACTGGCGACTATCCAAACTTAGTGGCATGAAAATGCCAAAATCTTAGCTAACGTGAAAACGTTAGAAACCTTAGGAACGGATGTATGGTACGTCTACCATTATACGTAGGATCCTAGGGATAGCCCGTACAATGGAATTATCGGCCCCTAAAGCGAGTACTGGTCCCACTGCCATGAACTATACCAGGATCATCGTGTGCTACTGGCGGAACTGGGTCAAGCCTAAATAACTGGGGTCAAACCCAAGTAACTGGTTGCTTTTGTGGATAACCATCCTTTTGCTAAGAATACCTGAACCTTCAAAACTCAGAATCACGTGAAAGGGGGATAAAGGATGCAGGATCTTTATCCTTATGTGAGAAAGTAAGGAAATGAAATAGTTTGAGATTAGAATGTTACCAAAATGAGGATCATCTGTGCTCTAAGGATCCTTCAAGGATACTTATCATGTGAGGATCATAGGTCCTTATCATATAAAATATTTCTTCAAACGGACAGCATTCCAGGTCCTGGGTAGCAAATCACCTTCCATTGTTAGCAATCGATATACCCCCTTTCCTGCCTCAGCTTCAATCAAGTAAGGGCCTTCCCATTTTGGTGCCAACTTTCCATCAGCAGGATTGGTGGTATTCTGAAATGCTTTCCTTAACACCATATCACCAACTTGGAACTTCCTGATCCTGACATTTTTGTTGTAAGCACCAGCCATCCTTTGCTGATAACTGGCCATCCTTATCCTTGCCAAATCCCTGATTTCTTCTATAGTATCCAGGTCTTGAACCAAGTTCTCATCATTTTCTTCAGGATCATAAATACTTGTTCTAGCAGTTGGAACCACCATTTCTGTAGGGATTACTGATTCTGCCCCAAATACTAAAGAGAATGGAGTTTGGCCTGTAGCATTCTTAGGAGTTGTCCTATCAGCCCAAAGCACATAAGGTAGTTCTTCTGCCCATTTCCCTTTTTTGGATCCAAGCTTCTTCTTCAAATTGTTGATGATGATCTTGTTGGATGATTCTGCCTGACTATTAGCTTGTGGGTGGAATGGTGTTGATGTTATCATCTTAATCCCCCAGCTGTCACAAAAGTTAGTAGTTCTGCCCCCAATAAATTGGGAACCATTATCACATATAATTTCAGAAGGAATACCAAATCTAGTTATAATATTTCTTTTAATGATGGATATAACTTCCTTTTCTCTGACTTGGGCAAAAGCTTCAGCCTCTATCCACTTGGAGAAGTAATCAGTCATAGCAAGCATGAACACTTTTCCACCAGGTGCCTTAGGGAGCTTACCAACTATATCCATACCCCATCTCATAAATGGCCAAGAGGAGGATATAGGATGCAAAAATTCAGCTGGTTGATGAAGGATATTGCTGTGTCTCTGACAAGGATCACACTTCTTAGCATACTCCACAGCATCTCTCTTCATAGTTGGCCAATAGTATCCTGTCCTCAGGATCCTTGAGAATAATGCCCTGCCCCCAGTGTGGTTTCCACAATCTCCTTCATGGAAGTCTTTTAAAACTTCTTGGATTTCAGGATCCTCAATGCATCTTAAATATGGTCCTGCAAGAGATCGTTTATACAACATATTATTTAAAATTGTGAATTGAGATACCTTAATTTTGAAAGCCCTAGGGTTTTCTCCTGTAGGAATCTCTCCATGTTGTAAGTATCTCATAACTGGGAGGATCCATGATCCTGAATGAGATTGATTATCCTCACTAGGGATAATTGTAGAATCCTCTCCTATTTCCATAGCCACATGATCGTCGATGGCAGGGGCCAGGATATGGATAATGGGGATACTTATATCCTCCGGGATCTTCAAGGATGATCCTAGATTAGCCAATGCATCAGCTTCTGTATTTTCTTCCCTTGGTACCTATGTCAAACTAAAGGAAACAAAAGAGAGTGCCAACTCTTTGACTATCTCCAAATATTTGATTAGCTTTTCACCTTTAACAACATAGGATCCATTAAAGTGATTAGTGATTAATAATGAATCTACATGTACCTCAAGATACCTGATCCTCATATGCTTAGCAATTTGCAAACCAGCTATCAAGGCTTCATATTCAGCCTCATTGTTAGTAGTTTGGAACTCACAAGCTATAGAGTGGGGTATTATGTCCCCCTGTGGCGATTTTAGTAGTATTCCAAGCCCTGTTCCTTTGATATTTGAGGATCCATCAGTATAGAGTATCCAAGGATCCTTGGTCTCCTCTAGCTGCTGGACTTCTAATTCAGCTTCCTTTTGCAAATCACTACTGAAATCTGCCACAAAGTCAGCTAATGCTTGGGATTTAATGGCTGTCCTAGGCGCATATCTTATATCATAAGCACTAAGCTTCACTGCCCACTTAGCCATCCTTCCTGACATTTCAGGTTTCCTGAGAACATTCTTAATTGGGAAATTAGTTTTAACAATAATGGCATGAGTTTCAAAATAATGTCTCAATTTAGTAGATGCCATGATTAAAGCAAGGATAAGTTTTTCTAGGTGTGAATACCTGGATTCAGCATCAAGTAAACTCTTACTTACATAATAGACAGGATGTTGTGTACCTTCGTGATCCTTAACAAGGACGACACTTACTGCTTTTGAGGATACCGCCAGATACAAGGATAACACATCCCCTTTTTCTGGTTTCATCAAGGCCGGGGCCGAGGATAGGTAATCCTTAAGAGCTCTTAAGGCACTTTCATGCTTCTCAGTCCACTCGAATTTCTTGTTCTTCCTCAAGATATCATAGAACTCTTTACATTTCTCTGAGGATTTGGATATGAATCCGTTTAAAGCTACAATCCTGCCTGTTAGCCTCCGGACATCCTTAGCATTGGCAGGGGATTTGATGTTCACTATAGCTTTGATTTGTTCTGGACTGGCTTCAATGCCTCTCTTGGTCACCATGTATCCTAAGAATTTACCTTCTTTAACACCAAAGTGACACTTTGAAGGATTAAGTTTCATGTTATATTTGTCAAGGATATCGAATGCTTCCTCCAAGTCCCTCAGGTGATCCTCAGCCTTTTTGGATTTTACCACCATATCGTCTATGTAAACCTCCATAGTTTGTCCAATCTGATCCTTGAAGATCATAGTCACTAGCCTTTGATAAGTTGCACCTGCATTTCTTAGTCCAAACGGCATAGCAATATAACAGTATATACCAGTTGGAGTCATAAAGGCTGTATCCTCTTGATCAGATGGTTCCATCTGAATTTGTTGAAATCCAGATGAAGCATCCATAAAAGTTAACAGTTCATGACCCGCCGTTGCATCCACCATGGAGTCAATGCGGGGTAATGGGAAAGGATCCTTGGGACATGCCTTATTTAAATCTGTAAAATCGACACATACCCTCCACTTTCCGTTTTTCTTTTGAACAACAACCACATTGGCCAACCATCTTGGATACTTGACCTCTCTTATAATACCTGCTCGGAGCAATTTCTCTACATCTTCCTGGATAATGGCATTTCTTTCTGGTGCAAACTTCCTCCTCTTTTGATGGATTGGTTTCAACGACCTGTCAATGCCAAGTTTGTGAGTGATTATATCTTTAGATATACCTGTCATATCTTCGTGTTTCCATGCAAAGGTAGTTTTCCTCCTTTTGAGGAAGGATATGAGGTCTTCTTTCACTTCGCCAAGGATCCCTGATCCTATGTAAACTTTGGATTCAGGATCATCAGGATCCATTAGGATTTCTACTACATCCTGCTCTCTTGCCTCCAAGACATCCCTTGGAGGATGCTTTAATTGCTATTGTGCCATTGACTTTGAAGCTGGTTTCATTGATGAAGTGTAGCAGTTCTTAGCCTCCTGCTGATCACTATTAATCTTCACTATCCCCCAAGGACTAGGGAGTTTCACACATCGATGATAGGTGGATGGGACTGCCTTCATGTCGTGTATCCAAGGCCTGCCAAGGATAACATTACAACAAGATAAACAGTCAATAACATAAAATTTTTGGTAATTATGTAGCCCTTTAACATAGATTGTGAGTTTGATGTCCCCCAGAGTATTCTTGGTTTCGCCACTGAATCCCACGAGCACAGAGGATCTTGGTATGATATCGGATTCAGGGATATTCATCTTCTTAAGAACATCAAGCTGGATAATATTCACAGAGCTTCCTCCGTCTATAAGGATCCTGCGAACAAAATGGTTAGAAATAAAAAGTGTGATAACCAAACCATCATGATGAGGATCCTGAATGTCAACACGATCATCCTCATCAAAAGTTATGACTTTTCCTTCGGAGACACTGGATGTTCGAATGGGTTTATCTACACTATCCATCTTGGTTTCCTTTGCATGTCTTTTAGCTGCAGAGAAGGATGTTCCACAAATGTATGATCCTCCAGAAATAAAGTTTATGACTTGTGCATCCGCTGGAGGGGCTGGAGCTTTCTCCGAGACCCTTTCAGGATCCTGAGTCCTTGACTTCTTTCTCCCCAATAACTCTTTCAAGTGCCCCTTGCTCAACAAGTATCCAATTTCTTTTCTCAGTGCGATGCATTCTTCTGTGAGATGCCCAAAATCTTCATGGTATGCACACCACTTTGACTTATCTTTAGTTGCAGCTGGTCTGTCATTTTTCCTGGGCCATCTAGCTTTATCACCTAGATTCTGCATCGCAAGGATTAGTTCATTGTTATCAACAGAAAAACAATATTCAGAAATTGGAGGATAATCCTCATCATCCTCTTCTTGTTCAACAACATGCACATTCTGGTTATCAGATTTGTTGAAGGATCTGAACTTGTTGTTCTTGAACGAGGATCCTTGCTTCTCTTGCTTTGAGGATCCTGCTAACCTCTCTTGGATCCTCTTGTCATCCTCTAGCCGGATTAACCTAACTGCCCGGGTTCTTACCTCATCTAGGTTCCTGCATGGTGTCATAACAAGATCATCATAGAATAATGAATCCCTAAGCAATCCCATTTTAAAAGCTTCAACAGCCGTAGCTATATCCAGGTTAAGAATATCTAAGGATTCTTTACTAAATTTAGTGATATAATCCCTTAATGATTCATTATGACCCTGGGTTATCCTATACAGATCACTAGTTAAACACTCAAATTTTCTACTACAAGAAAACTGGTTATTAAATAGGTTAACTAGATTAGCAAACGAGGTAATAGAGTAAGGGGGAAGACTTAGCAGCCATTTAAGAGCCGATCCAGTAAGAGTGGATCCAAATCCCTTGCACATACATGCTTCCTTTAACCTTTCTGGGATGGGATTGATCTCCATCCTTTCCCTGTACTGTGCTATGTGTTCTTCAGGATCTGTTGAACCATCATACAACTTCATGGTTGGCACGTGGAACCTCTTAGGTATCTCAGCATCACAGATCGGTGGTGCAAAACGAGATATCTTATGGCTCCCATCTGCAATCTCCGGGATAGGCTTGACCACTCCTGGAACACTTGATATCATATCCTTTAACTTTTACAATTCTCTGGCCACGGCATGATTGATACCTGTATCCTGCATAGGCCATGGTTAGTGGTATAAGAATTATTGAAAGTGTTACCTCCCATTGGGTTCAAATTAGGAAGAACGGATGTGAATCCATATTGTTGAGACTCCGGAATGATCGAAGGACCAGTAGAAGCAATGGTCTGCATTGGAATAAAATCTCCCTGATGGATATCGGAACTCCCTGATTGCAAACTCCTTAAGGATCCCGGAATCTGGAAGGATCCATGAAACTGAGAGGATCCTTGAACCTGCGAGGATCCTGGGACATAGGAGGATCCTTGAACCTGAGAGGATCCTTGAACCTGGGAGGATCCTTGAACTTGCGAGGATCCTGGAACATAGGAGGATCCTTGAACCTGAGAGGATCCTGGGACATAGGAGGATCCTTGAACCTGCGAGGATCCTTGAAACGGCCAGAACCCTTGAATCTGCTGCGCTCCTGAGTATCCTCCTGAGCTTGCGAAGGATCCTATATGCTGAGGATGGGATCCTGCTAGTTGGAAGTATGACCCTGAAGCCTGAGTCATTGCTGTTGATCCGTAATGCACTCCTTTTGGTCCTCCCACATATTGAACGTCTGGAACCACTGAACGCTGAGAAGTTATAACCGGAGTATCGAAATTCAAAGATCTGGGCATCAGTGGGGAATGATCCTCTACCGATCTCTTCTGTTTCTTGATGTCTCCAATTTCTCTAAGAATCCTTTCATTGGTCTTATCCTGCTGCTGTATATGCTCCTTCATCTGCAAAATCAGGGTAAACAAGTCACTAGTAGTAGGAGTATAAGAAGCAGAAGAAGTTGGAGGTTTTGAGAAAATGGGAGTTGGTTTCTTCTCGGCATTTTTCTGAGATCTAGAAAGTGGTGGAGGCAAAGGTGGAATGCCCTGAGATGAATTGACTGCAGACATCGCAGAAGAAGTGTTCTTTGATGATGAAGCCACCAGCTTGGATGCAATGAACCAAAATGATCACGAATAGAAGAATTTCTTAGGAATGAAGCACCAATTGCCCCACGGTGGGCGCCAAACTGTTTTGGTCAAAAATCAGACAAGGATAATGCAACCAAACTCTCTGTGACATGGTATGATGCTTGAATTGGTAAACAACAATGAGGATCACACAGAAATGAATTGCACAAGTGACACAAAGATTTGTACGAGGAAAAAGCCCTTGATCAATGAATGATCTCCGGCATAAAAAACCTCGGGTGATGGAAACTACCGATCACCAACTCAAATTAAACAATAATCCTTTTACAACTTCGGATGACAGCGAGCTAAGTACAAGGATCACTGTAACGTATCGTGTAGAAATGTATGAAAAATGCTAAGTGTTTCGCCGAGAGCTGGTGAGTGCAGTTGTATGAGTGTGTGTAGCCAAAAAATAGCCAAGTGTTCTAAAAATAGCTCGCTATCCCCTTTAAAAATAGAAAATACCTAGCCTAACTAACTGTCCGCATTTCGTGCCTTCTCCCCACGTTCTCCATAACGTTCACAATGGTCAAGCACGTGCAGAATTGAAGGGAATATGCTCCAGGAATATCGCCATGACCAAGTCCAAGCCGGTACTCCTGCAAAACAATAGCGAATTCAAAGTGAACAATCATTAGTATAAGGATCCTTAGGATGATCCATGATCCTGATCCTGAAGTACTTCTGAGGATCACTATCTGTCACAGAGGTAAGGATCACCAAACAGGATAATACCTGAGGATCACAGGTCATTAAGAAATCCTCCCCTAACACAAGTTACTACAAATTTTTATAAATTTTCAAGTTCATGAAGTAGTGATTATGGCTTGATTTTGGCACTTGATAAGTATTGTTTGAATTGATGATGATTGTGATGATTTATAAAAGAAAATGATATGCTTTGAAAGCATGGAAACCTCCATTTTTAAGGGGAAACTATGGCAAAAAATTTTCTAGAAATTAAACACTTAGAAAAATATTTTTAAACGAGTGTTTACAAGTAAATTTTTAACCATGATTTTTCATATAAAGTTTGCCATAAATTTTGTTACAAAAATTATAAATATTGGAGGTTGGTTTTGAGAAATAAAAGTGACTAAATACGTATTTAGGAAAATATATATTTAGATGTTACAATGTGTGTGATTATTTGTATATTATGTGTATTAGTTATATTATTTTAGGACTTGAAATAATATAACTCACCAAAATACCAAGAAATATAACACAAAATATTACCAAAATTTCCAAGAAATAAATATATAAATTATACCCAAAAACTTGAGAAACCGAACAAGGAATATAATTTACAAAAATATTCTGGAATTAAATTTATAAGTATATTTTGGTAAACGGTATTTTGGACACCAAGAGAACAAAAATTTGATTTTTTACAATTATTAGAAAAATATATCATATTTTTGACAAGAAGAAAATACATTATTTTTTAGTAAAGAAAAATATATATGTTTTCTTGAATTACTAGAAAATATATTATTTTTGGAGAAAATATATATTTTCTTAAATAAACTTAGAACATATTATTTTTGGGTGAAAAAATGGATTTATAAATATTTTTAAGATAATCTTCAAAATATTTATTTTTTAGGTTTAAATGAAAATATAAATATTTTTGCCAAGAAGAAGTATAGATAAAGTTCTATAAATGATTTCTTAAAAATATATATTTTGAGAATATATATATATATATATATATATATATATATATATATATATATATGGGTGAATTTTTATTAGAAATATTATTCTGAAAAAATGTATACAAAAATTAAGTATAAGAATACTTAATAAACACAATAAAAATACGTATTCTCGTACGTATAAATACACCGGAATACGCCACCGATACTTGGCAAAAATATACAAGTTTAAGAGTACGAGTATGAATACACCCATCCTTGGGGAAGATATACATGTACAAATACATTAAGTGTTAAGTTAAAATATATTATTTTAACTCATATTCCAAAATTTAATAAATATAATTTAAGTTAAAATATTAATTATTTTAACAAATAATTATATACTTTCGAATAATATTTATGACACAAAGAAAGGTAACTCAAAGATATTAAGTAAGACTAAAAGCCAAGACAAGACCCATCCGTCTAACAAACCGTAGTACGTTTGTAGGTAGTCGTGCGACCTAAAGGAAGCTTTGAGTTATTTGATCGAAGAACGCAAGACTGTGAGTTCATGTCCCCCTTTTCTTTTAACTGTTTTCAGTTTTACAACTTCGGGGGTGAAATGCATGTTACAAATGTTTCGATGATTACAAATGGTATGTTTAGCTAAGGAATGAACTGCTAGATCATGTGAATGGGCAGGCGATTAACTTAAGACCATTAATCTGTGACAACTGTCAAAAATCCAGGTACCCATACAATTAATTAACTATGATTAGCGCTTAATGAGTGTGCTAAATTTCAATTAACTGCTTTCTGATTTCTACCATATACATACATGTGCAGCATACATTGTTTAATGTCATACCAATATTGCATGAAAGCTATATTGTCTTAAATGATGCATTAAGTACAGTTAGCATAGTTATCTGATAAGACAGGAAAATGCTGACATAACTCAGCACATAGACAGACAGTGCATTGAGATACATCATGAGCCAGAAACTAAGTATTACACTAGTATAGTGTGTAGGGAAGTAAGGATCATAAAACTGCCTTCCTAGTGATAGTTTAAGTGCCGGAAAGTGCCTAAAACTCACCCAAAATGCTGAATTCAGCAAAATTCAGCAATAATCAGCATTTTAACACACTAATTTAATGCAGAAATATGGTAAAATGGTCCTGAATGCTTTCCTAAGTGTCGGGAATCAAAAGTGTCACAAAAAGATACATAAAGCACATTAACTGTAAGGTTTAGCACTCTAACGAACCAGTAACCAACCGAATAACCGAACACTATCCGAAACATCAAATTTACACTAGAAGCACTGTTTTAACATTACCAAGCTAGTTATGGTCCTCGAACATCATAACACCCCATACAAAATATCTAATAACTAAAACATGTAACTAATACTTGGATTTAAACTAGATTGTAACTAACTTAGTTAAAACCTATGCTAGATCCCCCCCACCTAGTTACGGCCCAACAAGGGTCCCACCTTGTTGATTTCATTTCAATATTATATTAGATATGTATAAACTTTACTAAACACAAGATACAAGGGTTAAACACATGAGATGGGTTATAAGAAGGCACATAAGGTTCTAGTCTCATTTCTCACACACACTTAAACACACGCTACTCTCTTCTCTCCCTCTCCTTGTTCTCGGCCGAAACTCACCACACCCACCTCCACCATCATTCAATCTTCTTCATTCATTCTACATACTCACAAAGGTGTTAGAGACCATACAAAGAAGCTAGGAGCTTGTGGAAGTGGAAGGACCTCTCTTATTTGCTTTTATCCATCTCATAACCCCTCTTGATCATCCCTGGCCTTGTGCTAGTGGTAAGAGTCTTGATCTTGCTATATTACTTCCATTTTTAGTGGTTAAAGAAGAATCATAATCAAGAACTTGAAGGACACTAAAGATCAGAAGAATGAAACTTAAACATAAGCATGTTTAATGAAGTGATCTTGATGAATATGAGTTGTTATGCTTGTTGATCATTGATTGTTTGTAGAAATGAAGTTGATCATCATAAGATCTTGCTAGATCATGATTAAAAACATAATCTTGCAAGATGAGAAAATAGAAATATGGTAGGATGATGGATCATCCGCATATGGATCATGAGCTTGAATGACTAAATGGTTTTCTTGAAAAATAATGATCAAAGTGAGTAGCAACACTTGTAGATCTAAAGATTTATGAATGGTCTTTCAAAGAAACCAAGTTAAAAAATATGAGTTTTCTTAAATCTTGGTTCTTACAAAAACAAACTCTATTTTTAGTGGTTAAACAAGTGTAGAAACACTTATGAAACAAGAAAATTTCATAAAGAAACATTTTTAGAAAATGTGACAAGAAGTTGTAAACATCTAACTTCTTTAAAACTGAAGTTTTTAAAGAACTAATCACATTTCAAAGGGTAACAAGACTTACTAAGAACACTAGTAAGTTACTACAAATTTTTACAAATATTCAAGTTCATGAAGTAGTAGTTATTACTTGTTTTTGGCAAAATTGGTAAGTAAAGATTGTTTATTGTTGATTGTGGATTGATTGTGATGATTTTTACAAAAGAAAATGATATGCTTGAAAGCATGGAAATCTCCATTTTTAGGGAAACTATGGCAAAATTTTCTAAAAATATAAACACTTAGAAAAATATTTTTACACAAATACTTACAAGTGTATTTTAAACCATGAAATTTTACATAAACTTTGCCATAATTTTTGTTACAAAAATATAAATATTGGAGGTTGGTTTTCATAAATAAAAATGACTAAATATATATTTAGGAAAATATGTATTTAGAAGTCACATGTGTGTGATTATTTGTATATTTTGTGTATTAGTTATATTATTTTAGGACTTGAAATAATATAACTCATCAAAATACCAAAAATCTCAATCCGAAATGTTACCAAGATTCCAAGGAATAAATATACACATTTACACAAAAATATTGGTGAAACCGAACTATGGAATAAGACTTACAAAAATATTCCGGAAATTTTATTCACAAAAAAATATTTTGGTAAATAATATTTTAGACACCAAGGAAGTAAAAATATGATTTTAACATTACTACAAGAATATATCACATTTTTGACAAGGAAAAATATATTATTGGCAAGAATGAAATATATATTTTTCTTGAAAAATTTAGAAGATGTATTATTTTTAAGAAATATATATATTTTCTTACACAAACATGAAATACAATATTTTTGGGAGAAATATACATTTTCTCAAATAATTATGAAATATATCATTTTTGGAAGAAAATGAGTTTATATATATATTTTCCAAGTGGGACTTGAAAATATATTAATTTTTGAACTTATGAGAAAATACAAATATTTTTGCCAAAGAAAAATTATAAATAATTTTTCTAAGTAATATTCCTTAAAATATATACATTTTGGGAAATATATATTGAATCTTTATTAAAGATAATATTCCAGAATAATTGATATGGAATTAAGTATAATACTTCATGAATACCATAAAAATACGTATTCTCATACGTATAAATACACATCGGAATACGACCCTAATACATGGCAAAAATATACAAGTATAAGAATACGAGTGCAAATACCCCCATCCTTGGGAAGGATATACATGTATAAATACCCGAAGTGTATCAAGTCAAAAATAAATTATTATTCCAAAATTTAATAAATATAGTTTAAGTTAAAATATTAATTATTTTAACAAATAATTATATAATTTGGAATAATATCGAAGACACAAAAGAAACGTAACTCAAAGACATTAACACTAAGTCAAGGCACCGCCCGTTCGTCTAATAGACATTAGTACGTTGTAGGTAGTCGTGTTCACCGAAGAAGCTTGAGTTACGATTGTTGAAAACGCAAGACTGTGAGTTTCGTGTCCCCTTTTTCTTTTACTATTTTCAGTTTTATAACTTCAGGGGTGAAGTACATATTTCAATTGTTTACAAACGTTATTATTTGGTATGGTTAGCTAAGGAAGGGTACTTCTAGATCATGTGAGTGGTGGGTATGACGCTTAAGGCCATCAATCCTCGTTGTAGGATCGAGGGATATGAGTGATAGATCTATTTGGGTGTAGCGAGCCCCGCCCATGTTGGACCAGGGTTGGCCCATGGGTTGACTATGTCTTACAGCCGGAGGCCCGGTGCAAAGTCTGCTAGGTTTGAGCTTTCCTGCATCACGTCACACATATTAGTGGCCTTGCAAACCATTAATGATCTGTTTTTCCTTGTTGCTTTCATACCGGGATTTACAAACTTATATACATACTTACAATGTTTTTAAAGGTTTATTCATACTCACAAACAAACACACGAACTCGCTCAACTTTTGTTGATGTTTTCAAAATACATGTATTTCAGGGAATTAGTTGTGGATCTGGCGGGCGTTCGGAAGTTCCAAGTGTGGTTTAAGAATAAAAGATGTCATCCATGGTCTTCGGGTTTGGTCAGGGTGTCTTATTCCTGGACGAGACACGTCTCCTAAATCCTGGTTTTATTTAATGTTATATGTCGAGTCCTTGTGAACTCTTAAACAAGTTGCATGGGTTGTACTCGAATTTGAATTTCTATGTTATAAGACAATATTGTTATGTTTTTAAACTTAATTAATGGATGACCATCTATGGTTTATATCATATAGTTGATGTTATGATTGAATGCATTGGTATTAAGAAAGTCACACCATAATCACGCTTCCGCAAAAGTTAGGGTGTGACACAATCCTTGTATAAGGACCGAGGGGCATGAGTGATAGATCTATTGGGTGTTGCGAGCCCCGCCCATTAGCCCGCAGGTCGGACCATGAGGCAACTATGTCGTTCCCGCTGGATGGCCGGGTACGAAATATGCATAAAGTATTGAGCCATTCCTACACCGTTGCACACATATTAATGGCCTTGCAAACCATTAATTGATCTGTTTCCTTGTTGCTTTCAGATCGGTTTACAGATACATACATACATACAAAAGTTTTACAAGGTTATTCGTGCACACATACAAAATACATGAACTCGCTCAACTTTTTTTGATGTTTTCAAACTACATGTATTTTAGGAAACTAATTATGGATCTGGCGGGCGTTCAAGATATCAAGTTGTGTCTCAAATAAGTGATGTCATCTAGCACTGAAGGGTTTGAGTCGTGTGTTTTATCCTTGATAGGATACATGGTTCAAAGCCTCGTTTTTTTTACTAGTGTCTTTTGTGAAGTCCAGTATGGAACTTTCAACTTTGGTTGTTGTGTATTTTAAAACTTGAAGTCTTGGTTTGTTGGTAAACAAGGTTGGTTGTAATATTTTGAAACTTAATTATGGATGAACATCATGGTTTCTATCATATAGTTGTTTGTTATGATTGAATGCAATGATACTCAGCAAGTCACACGTAATCACGCTTCCACAAAAGTCAAGGTGTCACAGTTTGGTATTAGAGCTTCGATTGTAGCGAACTAGGATTCCTTCTCGAGTCTAGACTACAATCATTAGGGCTCTCCCACGAAAATATTTTTACAACATATTTTTCATTGCATACATACAACGCCCAGATCCATGGAACAAACGTTTTACGAAAGGAAAGACAAGAAACATGAATGCAAGGTCACAATGGTGGTTTACTCTGCATGGGGTAGACTAGGAAAGACAGAAAAAGTTTCACGAAGGATAATGTGAATACATGATTACATGATAAATTGTCTTTGTTTGCATACACTGAGTGTTAGTGGTTACTATATGTATACATGTTATGATTACGATGTTACTGGCACACATGTCATCCTCAGAGAGTGGGTTGTCAGATGCCCACGACCCGATGGCAGTCGTATCGGATGACGAGGTTATGCTCGCGCCAGAGATATATACGTCAGACACTGAGAGTGATCCTGACATGCTTTCCGAGGACGAGGACAACTTCAAGCCATTCGCGCTACCAGACATTGGCGATGATTTACCTATTACTGATGGTTTCCCTGACGAGAATCCTTTTGACATTCCTGCTCCAGTTCACGATCACCTCATCCTTGGTCACCCCGATGGTGAGCACATCGTGGCTCCGATCCTCGATGTCGTACCTCTTGTGGTCATTCCTCCCAAGGCTTGGCCTATCGATGACTTGTTCGATGACGACAATGATTTATTTGTAGACGTTCCCCCAGCTGACGCCCAGGGTGATGGGGAGATAGATGAGGATGTCGTAGCTGTCCCACCTCCTGTTGTTCCTATCGTTGAGATATCTTCTGATACCAGTCTGCACTCAGTTTCAAACTACTTTGAGTCTGTGACTTCTTCAGCTTTACGGGCAGCCGGATTGCAGCTGCTACTAACTCCGATGATGACACTACTATGTCTGCTGCACCATCTCCTGCTTGTGATCCCACGCCTCCATGCGACCCCGAACATGTCCTCGAGCCGAACCCTCTTCATTTTGATCAGCCTGATGTTGCACCTATTGACCCTGAGCCGATTCCTGATCCTGACCATGTCCCGTTTGGGTTACCTGACATTGCACCTCTTATTCCAGACCTGATACATGCACCTGTTGATCTTCCTCTTGCTGAGCCATTTATTCCTCTACCCACACCCGCTGATGTTGTTCCTCTCCCTCCTGTAGAGTCTGATGTCCACCGCACTGATTTGTCGATTACTTTCTTACAGGACATCCCTGCACCCCGTCTAGGGGAAGGTACATCGGGCCAGCCCCTGAGCTACGATCCTTTTGCTTTAGCAGCTTTTCCTCCGATTCCTCAGACTGCACCATTTGCTCCTTCCACATCTACACGTTTGACGAGCCATTCCGATGGTTCCCACCATACTCTATGCCGATCTCAGACCCCTACCATCCCTCCCATTTTGTTGGCTACACACGGGATGAGTTTCTCTTGTCACTTCAGCTACAGTTTGAGGTTTTGAGTCGCGGAGTTTTGGAGCTTGAGCTGACTCCACATCCCCCACCTCGTCCCTGTCAATCTATCTTTTGTTCCGCTACACTCATCACCATATCCTTTTGCACATCCACCTGCTGCTCTTACACCTTTTCCAAGTTTTGATGCTCGTTTCCTTACTGTCAAGCAGCAGATGAGTTACTTATTTCGCCGTGTATACAAGCTCGAGGAGGAGCTCGCACATGTTCGCGGTTTGCTTTTCTTCCCTCCTCCACCTCCGCCATCAGTATAGTAGGTTTTTGGTCTTATGCAGATGCACTGCTTTAGGTGAGAGCACTAATATTGAGCCGAGATTGTGAAGACTATTGAAGACCACTTATGACCATGTGATTTTTGGTATATTCATAGACTTATTGGGCAAGGGTAGTGTGACCCTATGTCCCTTTTGATGTAATACACTTTGTAGACAATGTAACTGTGGTCGGTAATTAATGAAATCTCAATTGTCATGTTCTCACTAAACACTTTGTTGATTTATATGTTGTGCTAAGCTTATGTTGTTGTTTGATTGCTTGCTATGATGGTTGCCTATATGTATATGTACATACAACCTCTAGACAACTATTTACTTACTTGATGATAAGACCTGGCCTATCCGATCTTCTTCTTAAAAGATGCCACCTCGAAGGAACACCGATACCAACCACCCTCTGCTGAACGACAGAGGCGGAATTACAAGAGCGCACAACAAGGCCCTTCGCTCTGAACACAGCGGAGGTACCTCAGGAAATAACCCACCCAACGGTAATGTCAAGTCACCTAAGACACATTACACTACGTTTGGACATTTCCAAGTGCGCTCTGCTAATGCTTTCTGTGAATGACGTTGCTTGTGTCACAGGCTGCACCTACAAGCAGTTCTTGGGCTGCAAGCCCCTGAATTTCGATGGAACTGGGGGTGCCATAGCCTTTGTGCGCTGGGTCGAGAAGACGGATTCTGTTTTGTGAATGAGTAAATGTGCTCCAGAGCAACAAGTCACGTACATTTCTGGACTGTTTCTAGATGGAGCATTGTCGTGGTGGAATCTTCAGGTCCAGACATTGGGTGAGGCTGCTGCGTAGGCCTTGACGTGGAATGAGTTGAAAGAATTGATGTGTAAGAAGTATTGTTCGAGGGCAGAAATCCAGAAGTTGGAAACTGAATTTTGAAACTTGAAAATGGAAGGTCCAAAGATAGCTGAGTATGTGCAGAGTTTTCATGATTTGTCTAGGGTGGTTCCTTATTTGGTGGAGCCAGAGTTTAAGAGGATCGAATGCTTCATCTGGGGATTGGCACCTCAGATTCTAAGCATGGTGACAACATCTAAGCTTCCAACGATTACCGAGGCTATCGACTTGAGTGTGGCGCTTACTGAAGAAGCAATCAGGTTGGGCAAGTTCACGATTTCTGAAACGAAGAAGAAAGAGACTCACGTGGAGTCGTTGGGAGAAAACAAAAGAAAGTTTACAAATTTCAAGAAGGGTACTCGGGAGAATAACAACAACAATTCCAAAAAGGGAAAAGGGTACATGGGTAACCTACCTAAGTGCGAGAATTGTCGACGTCATCATACTGGGTGATGTAGATATGGAAAATGTGATAATTGTGGCAAAGTGGGGCATGCCAAGGAGACGTGTTGGCATGGTACTGGACGTGGAAAAGGAGGTCAACATGGTAGCGGAAATCGCGGAGGAAACAAAGACAACAACAACTATCAAGGCGGAAATGGTGATGATCAAGGACGTGGTCAAGGTTATTTTAACGGCGGTGATGTGGGGCATTTCAGGAAGTATTGCCCTAAAAACAATCAGGCACATGGAAGAGTGTTCAACATCGGAGCTAGGGAAGCACACCAGGATCCAAACGTGGTTATCGGTACGTTCCCTATTAATCAACGTTTTGCATTTGTGCTGTTTGATACTGGTGCCGATTTTAGCTTCGTATCTTTAGACTTTATGAACATGCTTGGTTTAGTTGCTAGTAAGTTAGACATCCAGTATTCGATAGAATTGGCTAACAGGAAGTTAGTAGAGACGAATGAAGTGATTAAGAGGTTGTGTTATAAAGCTTGGAGATATCCCTGTGGTAAGGGAATATCCTGAGATCTTCCCCAAAGACTTGCCAGGATTACCTCCTCAATGACAAGTCGAATTCTACATTGACTTGGTTCCAGGCGCTGCGCCTGTAGCCAAGGCACCTTATTGACTTACGCCTTCATAGATGCAAGAGTTATCCATGCAGCTTCAGGAGTTACAAAACAAAGAATTCATAAGGCCAAGCTTCTCACCTTGGGGAGCTCCAGTGTTGTTCGTCAAAAAGAAGGATGGCAGCTTTCGAATGTGTATCGACTATCGGGAGCTAAACGAGCTAACCATAAAGAATCGATATCTCTTGCCGAGGATTAATGATTTATTTGACCAACTGTAAGGATCCAACTACTATTCTAAGATTGATTTTTGACCGGGTATCATCAGCTGGAGATTCAGGAAGAAAGGATACCGAAGAACAGTGAGTCAAACATTTGTTTTTACACATACGCTAATGTTGTGTTTTATACACGGTACACAAAACAGTTACACACAGAATGCAAAACTTTGAGGGTGTAGGAAACATGCATTTAGGACCATCGGGAACTTGTGTCGAAGTTCATTAAGGGTTATCACGTAAGAACCACGTCTATTGACTCGGGCAAACACCATTATTCTGTCGTGTATGCTATTGTAGTTAACCGAACAAGTAAAGTACTCAAATTTATTTTATTGAAATTCTCACTTTTGCATCCAGCGAGTAGATTTTTACATCACTACTCCCCTTAATGGTAGATATGTCACTACGATTTTCTTCATTAGAGCGAACACTCATTTGCTTCGGTTCTTGGTTATTTCATATGTTGCATATGCATCATTTGTTACGCATGTGGCTTCCCTTCGAATGATTGTTTTCATCAAAGTTTTAAATATTATTTTGCTATATCCAGTTATTGCCTTATGACTCGGATAACCTGCTTTGTTGTAAGTGTTGACTCCTTGATGTCGAGCCAACAAAACTTTCTTGAAATTTCTTTTCCTTCGAGTTACATGCATGGTTTATCTTTGTACCATGCCGAAATTTCCTTGCCAATACGTGTATTTATTGTCGGATTGTGCCGAAACCATGTTCAATTGTTTAAACTTGTCCATTACACATATTCAATTCGAGACACCATATGATGTATTTAAGACATCATATTCAAATTCGTTGTAACAAGCGTTTCATTTGTTCCAAGTCATAGTAGACTTGTTCGGTCTACGACTCTATTAAGTCGTTTGTTGATTTCTACACCTTGTGGTGGTGTATTCACTAAATTGGAGCTTGCGCTAACCTCGTTTACACATCTCGTGCATGGATTTAAATATTTATTTATTGACTTGCTCTAAATCCGCTCTGAATTATCATATTAAAGCAGTCTTAACACAATAGTGTGTTAAGACAATGGTACATAAATTCATTTATTATTCCAGTGTATCTCCTAACGGTTCTTTCATTATCGATCAAATGCCTTGCGATATTTATTGCTTTTTCATCTTCAATCAAAAATAATAGTTCTGTGATATTCCATATTTAATTGAAAATCCTACGATGTTGTTTGAATCAAATTTTCGGATTTGCTTCATTGCGCTTTCATTTGATTTCAAACACGGTGAACTTGTTCGGTCACCGCAATTATTGAATTATTTCATTCACTTCGACACCTTGTGGCGTCAGTATAAACTTGTAGCTTGTGCTAATCATGGCCAACCGTTTCACATGAAACTACGTATACTTTTCGTTCGACTCGTCATTTAAACACTTTTAATGCAACTATGAATTACGATAATGATACACCAGGATCGATTGTATCTCATTTCAGTGAATTCTTGCAATTCAATCATGTCAACACACTAATTTTATTCATCTATATGTTCGAAAGTTGACGGACCATTTTCATGTTGATATTACATTTGAGCTTGCTGATTCTAAGTTCATCTAGCGGATGCGGTTGTTTTTGGAACTCATTTGCATATTGTGAACGATTGTTTAGAGTTCCATGGGTCGAAACTCATCTTTTGTTGAACCTATGTTAAATAAGTCACACTAGTTTATACGTCTGTATGTATCGTTTCTTCTGACATCAAATTCTAAAACGCGTACCTTTTAACCGTTGGATTCTGATTGTGGTAATATGTCTTTGGAATCACCTGACACGAATAAGGTAGTGTTTGGTATGAAGAAATGAGAGGTGGAATGGAATGAATGATTACGAGGGAATGAAGAAAAGGGTGTTTGGTTGGTCAATGGAATGGAATCACCCATTCCAAAAGGCATTCCATTCCCTCAAAATCATTCCTTCCACCCCCATGTTTTTTTCCCATTCCATCCCCCTTGCACCATTCATCAACAACACCACAACCCACCACCTTTGCCACAACCCACCACCACCACCACCACCCACCACTGATGCCATCGCTGCCACCACCTCACCCCAACAGCCACCGCCACCGCCGCCACCTACTCGCAACCGTTATCACCCACAGCTGCGACCAACCACCAACGCCACTCGTCGCCGCCACCCACCACCATCGTCGACGCCACCACCACCGCCACCATCAACCGCCACCTCTGCTGCCACCCACCATCAACGGCCACCTTGCCGCCGCCACCACTCGTCGTCACCGCCACTCGCCGCCACCACCACCGCCCATCGCCGCCGCCGACACCCACCACCACCACCTATAACTACCCACAATCACTACCACCAACACCACTCACCGCTGATTTTGTTAATCCGATTTTCTTGCTTACCGAACAATACATAATAATAATTCATTCCATTCACACATGGTAACCAAACAAGACATGGAATGGTAATGATCTATTGCATTCCCTAGTCCATTCCATTACCTCATCCATTCCATTCCTTCGTCCATTCCATTACCCCATACCAAACAGACCCTAAGTCTTGATTTGGTTTTGTGGTTATTCACATTGGTATTACACCTATCCAACTACGCATAATGTAACTCTAAGAAGTTAACGTAGTCTAAATTTTGAGGACGAAATTTTCTTAACAGGGGGAGAATGTGACAATTGTCAAAATTTACATGTATCCATACAATGATTAAACAGTAATTAGTGCCTTAACGACTGTGCTGATTTAAATTAATGACATGAATACTTTCTAATTACTGTTATCATACATACATGTGCATCATATATATTGCATAATGTCAAACCATTATTGCAAACAATACTCTATTGACTCAAATGATGCACGAATCAAAGATGGCATAGTTATCAGACAAATCAGAAAAATGCTGACGGGAGTTCAGTACATCATAGACAGACATGGTATTGAGACACAGAATGGGCCAGAAAAGAAGAGTTACATGAGTATAGTACGTAGGAAAGTAAGGATCATAAAACTGCCTTCCTAGTGATAGTTTAAGTGTCGGAAAGTGCCTAAAACTCACATAAACAGCAGAATTCTGCAGAATTCAGCAAAAATCAGCTTTTAGACAACTTAATATCATGCAAAATTATAGTTAAATGGTCCAGAATGTTTTCCTAAGTGTCGGGAATCAAAACTGTCACAAAAGGTAACATAAAGCACCTTAAACTGCATAGTTTAGCACCTTAACAAACCGGTAACCAACCGAACAACCGGACACTACCCGAAACACCAAATTTTCACTAGAAGCATCATTTTCGAGCTAGTTATGATCCCCGAACATCATAACACACTATATAACATCATAAAAACTTATAACCTAACTAAACTCCTTAGATTTCAACTGACTAAACTAACTAATCTTTACAAGCTAACCAAGACCCCCCCCCTCTTGAACACGGTTACAAGGTGGCCCTCACCTTAGATTTTATTTGCTTAATTTATTTGATCTTGTCTAGCACTTTATGAAACACATGAACCATTGGATTACATGTTGTTGGAAGATTTTATAAGTGAACCAAAGAACATAACATCTCATTCTCATCACCACACTTCACAGGAAAACCCTTCTCCTCTCTCCCTCTACCTACGGCCGAAACCAATACACACAGCACCACCAGTTTTCACTTCAATTCTACCCATTCTCTAATCATACAAAGGTGTAAGGAGCTTAACAAAGGAGCTAGGAGCATTTGGAAGTGGAAGGACCTCTCAAGCTTTTAACCACCAAGTTTGTCATCATCTTCATCTTGTGTTCATCCCTAGCCTTGTGCTAGTAGTAAGACCTTCATAATCTCATTTTACATCTTGTTTAGTTGGTTAAAAGATGATACAAGTAACTAATCATGAAGAACACAAAAGATCAACAACATAATCTTTAACATAAGACTAAAAATCATGACGAATCATGTTGTTTAAGTGTTATTATGCTTCTTGATTGTTGATTGTTTATGTTAATGATGCTAAACATCATATAAACCTTGCTAGATTGTGATTAAAGACATAATCTAGCAAGATGAGAGGATGATTATGTGTAAATCAAGATGATCATCCTTATGTGAAACATGAACTTGAAAGGTTAAATGTTTTTCTTGAATAATGATGAGCAAAGTGTAATGTAAGTCAGGTAACTATGTGATTTCAAAATAATTTCTCAAGAAACTAAGTTAAAATACAAGATTTACATAAACTTGGTTTTTAAAGAAACTAATAACATTTTTAGTGGTTAATCAAGTGTAGAAACATATTATTACCAAGAAAAATTCAAGAAGAAACATAATTATAAAATTATTTTACAAGTTGTAAAGATCTAAAAACTTCAAGAATGATGTTTTTAAACAAATAACCACACTTTAAAGGGTAACTAAGCTTACTAAACACACTACCAAGTTACTACAAATTTGTGTAAATTTTCAAGTTCATGAAGTAATGATTATGGTTTGATTTTGGCACTTGGTAAGTATTGTTTGAATTGTTGACGATTGTGATGATTTATAAAAGAAAATGATATGCTTTGAAAGTAAGGAAACCTCAAGGGGAAACCATGGCAAAAATTTTCTAGAAATTAAACACTTAGAAAAATATTTTTAAACAAGTGTTTATAAGTATATTTTTAACCATGATTTTTCATATAAAGTTTGCCATAAATTTTGTTACAAAAATTATAGATATTGGAGGTTGGTTTTGAGAAATAAAAGTGACTAAATGTGTGTTTAGGAAAATATATATTTAGATGTCACAATGTGTGTGATTATTTGTATATTATGTGTATTAGTTATATTATTTTAGGACTTGAAATAATATAACTCACCAAAATACCAAGAAATATAACACAAAATATTACCAAAATTTCCAAGAAATAAATATATAAATTATACCCAAAAACTTGAGAAACCGAACAAGGAATATAACTTACACAAATATTCCGTAATTAAATTCATAAGTATATTTTGGTATACGGTATTTTGGACACCAAGAGAACAAAAATATATCATATTTTTGACAAGAAGAAAATATATTATTTTTTAGTAAAGAAAAATATATATGTTTTCTTGAATTACTAGAAAATATATTATTTTTGGATAAAATATATATTTTCTTAAATAAACTTAGAATATATTATTTTTGGGTGAAAAAAATGGATTTATAAATATTTTCTAAGATAATCTTGAAAATATATTATTTTTGAAGTTTACATGAAAATATAAATATTTTTGCCAACAAGAAGTATATATAAAGTTCTATAAATGATTTCTTAAAAATATATATTTTGAGAATATATATGGGTGAATTTTATTAGAAATATTATTCCGGAAAAATTTATACAAAAATTAAGTATAAGAATACTTAATAAACACAATAAAAATACGTATTCTCATACGTATAAATACACCGGAATACGCCACCGATACTTGGCAAAAATATACAAGTTAAAGAGTATGAGTATGAATACACCCATCCTTGGGGAAGATATACATGTACAAATACATTAAGTGTTAAGTTGAAATATATTATTTTAACTCATATTCCAAAATTTAATAAGTATAATCTAAGTTAAAATATTTATTATTATAACAAATAATTATATACTTTGGAAAAATATTTATGACACAAAGAAAGGTAACTCAAAGATATTAAGTAAGACTAATAGCCAATGTATGACCCATCCGTCTAACAAACCGTAGCACGTTTGTAGGTAGTCGTGCGACCTAAAGGAAGCTTTGAGTTATTTGATCGAAGAACGTAAGACTGTGAGTTCATGTCCCCCTTTTCTTTTAACTATTTTCAGTTTTACAACTTCGGGGGTGAAATACATGTTACAAATGTTTCGATGATTACAAATGTTATGGTTAGCTAAGGAATAACTGCTTGATCATGTGAATGGGTAGGCGATTAACTTAAGATCATTAATCCTTGTATAAGGACCGAGGGGCATGAGTGATAGATCTATTGGGTGTTGCGAGCCCCGCCCATGAGCCCACAGGTTGGACCATGAGGCGACTATGTCGTTCCCGCTGAATGGCCCGATACAAAATACGCATAAAGGATTGAGTCATTCCTACACCGTTGCACACATATTAATGGCCTTGCAAACCATTAATTGATCTGTTTCCTTGTTGCTTTCATACCGGTTTACAAATACATACATACAGAAGTTTTATAAGGTTATTCGTGCACACATACAAAATACATGAACTCGCTCAACTTTTGTTGATGTTTTCAAACTATATGTATTTCAGGAAACTGATTATGGATCTGGCAGGTGTTCAAGATATCAAGTTGTGTCTCAAATAAGTGATGTCATCCAGCACTGAAGGGTTTGAGTCGTGTGTTTTATCCTTGATAGGATACATGGTTCAAAGCCTCGTTTTTTACTAGTGTCTTTTGTGAAGTCCAGTATGGAACTTTAAACTTTGGTTGTTGTGTATTTTAAAACTTGAAGTTTTGGTTTGTTGGTAAACAAGGTTGGTTGTAATATTTTGAAACTTAATTATGGATGAACATCATGGTTTCTATAATGTAGTTGTTTGTTATGGTTAAATGCAATGATACTCAGCAAGTCACACGTAATCACGCTTTCACAAAAGTCAGGGTGTGACAGCTCTGCCTCGTTGTAAGTATTATAACCCCTGATTACGTATTAGATATGCTACTCGATTGATCTAGTGCTCCGTAACGCATGTCAAGGCTCTGCCTGACTCAGTCGTTGGAGTTCTGTCTCGGGGAGGGTATAACTAATGTAAATTTTGGGTTATTATACTCACGCGTGTGCGTTGTTTATTCGACTAGATTATAACTAGGAAATCACAAAGAAATACCTAAAATAGCAAAGTGAGTGATTCCTCTTTTCACAAAGTGTTTTTACAAAACTTCAATTGTTTTAATTTATATTTTACAATGATTGAGTATTTGTATTCTACAATTATCGTCGGTATATTAGGGTTTTGTATACAAAATTTGTTACTACACTGTGAGTAGTAACATTACCACAAGTCAGGATTGGAAGTACCGTGGGTGGTAATTAAAGTAGAGATAAACAAATGTAATTGCTGGATTGCCCTCAATGCTGTAAAATGTTAAAACCTGTTTTGATTAAACCGGGATTCACTCGCCAGTATTTCTTGCTGATTAAATGTTTTTAAACGCGTTTCAGATAACAAAATGTGAAAGCCAAATAGAAGCCAGCTGGAGAGCACTAAAGGCTGGAAAAGTGGCTATAAAAGTTACCTAAATAAAGAAGAAGTTTTATTTCAAATAAATTAGGGTTTATCCCTAAAAACATGTTTGTAACGGAAACTTGGGGTTTTCCCATATATTTATTATTATAAAAAATGTGGTGTTTTACTCTGATAAAATATTTCCTAACTACGGTCCTGATGAAATTTCCGCTGCTAAATTAATGATAAACACCGATACCACCAGCTCTGAGTAAGCCGCGGTCGCCCGCCTCTCGGGGCAGGGGTCGGGGGTTGCGACAGAAGGTGGTATCAGAGCTACAGCCACTAATTTCAGCAACATAAGTGTTCTGCTGACACCAAAATTTTATCCATTATGTTAGGAAATAATCTACGGGATTACGTGCGTATTTTATTGTTTTGTGTTATTTGACAACTTGTTAGTTTACAGTATGAGTGATCAAGGACCATCGGACGCCTATCGTCAACTGTCTAGTTCTCCTAGAGATGAAGGAACTTCTTCTCAGCCTACCCCCTCGGGGTATTCAGCTGACACAGAAGAGGGGATTTTCATATTTAAAGCACAATCCGAAGAATCATTCCCTATCAAAAAGAGAGGATGGTTCAGTCGGGGAGCACACGAGCATAGGAAGAGAATGAGGAAATTGCAGCAGCAACGAGCCTTAGCAGCAGCAAATAGGGACATGAATGCTCAGACCCAGGACATAATCAATAGGCGATTGGCCAATTTTCACATATTAGCTACCACTGTCGCAGACCCGAACTTAGAACAAATCATTGCACCCACTACAAAAAAAAATGTCATTTAGTAGCATACATTTTTAATGGCATTTATGTTTTATGTCACTAATTTAGATTTTTAGTGACACTTTATGTATCTATATATGTAAGTAACACATATTTTTAGTGGCATTTAATTTTTATGCCCCTAATGTAATTACACTTCCTCTAAAAATTCCCCTCGTTAAAACTTTTCAGTTTCTCTCTTGTTTTTTTAGTTATTTTCTTCATCTAAAAATTTACATTTCCCTCCCAATATCAAGATTCTAAACCCTAATTCCCTCCCTCCCCAATTGACGCCTTCACTCTAGTAACTGACTAACCCTCTTCTCGCAACATGTTTCCTCTTATTCTCTGTACTTGCTCCCTAGTTCTAGTACCGGGCCTCCTTGCTTCCATCAACTTCCGATTAGGGCTGAATCTTAGATTAGGATGGCCAATCTCCGATTAGGGCTCCAGTTCAGTAGTTCCACGCCTCACCGCTTCTACTCAGGTAAGCAATTTGTATAATCTTATTGCTTTTGGTGCCTCACAATTAGTTTGAACAGTCACTTTCTAAACAGTACACGTGTTGTCTCTTATGATTGAACAACGAGCACACGGTTTCTAATTCTTTGTGTTTAATACAGAATAGAAACTTATTGTTTTTAGGATTTATTAGTTTGGCTCATATTTAATTTAAATGATGACTGCTGATCAAATCTGAAAATTGCTTTTAACATGGACAAATTACAAAACTGGATAAAAAGAAAGTTAGATAAAATTCAAAGCTACTAGTACCTTAGCTATTTCGGTTGGACAAAAATGGGTAACTTTTGATTAAAAATTTAAAAAATTGGGTAAAAGTTTTTTGGGGTGAGGCCTGAGGGGTAACTATTTGCTTTCGATTGGGTTATTGACATATGATTTGTATGCACCTCTTGAAAGTATTCTCTAGTTTATTATTTTCAGTGGCATGCTTTAGATCATTTGTTAAAAGGATAATAAAATTTAAAGGATCATTGACCTTGCACATCCCTAGAGAAGGTCACTTTTTGAAAGTACCTGAATAACATTGATTATCTTGAGTGGTAAAATGAGTGGGTAAAGCGGGTTGGGTAACGAGTCAATATGCATAATATTCTATGAGAGTAGTGTAATTATGTTAAATAAATGATTTAGGAGGTTTTGTGTTTTAAAAATACAATTTGGTTGATATTCTACCTATATTGAAAGCTAGTTTTTACCGGTTAGTGATTGAACATAACTTGAAACAACCCATTCATTAAGTTAATGGGTTTAAATTAGGGATGAGCTCGATATCGACCGATACCGTACCGGTACCGAAAATCCTCAAAAGTAGATACCGGAACCGGTACCAACTATATCCGGTACGGTATGGTACGGTTCAGTACTGGTATTTGAGGGTAAATACCGGTACCGAACCGGTACCGTACTGCACTGGTACTGAACTGGTACCGAAAATGTACCCGGTTCGGTACCAATACCGGGTACCATTTGCTCATCCCTAGTTTAAATTGCCACCGTTGAATATTTGCCCGAGTGCACCGATGCAAATAATATGTTTAAATTTATTTTTATTTTTGATTGATTTGCTGATTATTGCTTGCATTTACAGAAGGCCCCTATATTTGAAATTACTCGATATCTTTTCTTTTGTAGTTGTTTATTTTTTTCTAATTGGGTTGAATTGGAGTATTTACACAGATATACTCTAAAAACACTCTTCTATAAAAATATAGTTTATTGTAATTATATACTTATGTTTTGCATGTTTTCATTTTTTTGCTGTTATGTAATTAGTTTTCAATCAGATCTTTAAATGACATGTATCATGTGCTCTGCAATCTGAAAGCCAATTTTGATACTGATCTGTGTTTGCTTGCTTTTATACTTTTACGCACATCAGAATTTTCTTATATGTTACAATTATTGTAGTTCGAATAAAGTTGTATTCTGTTTAATGTTGTACAACTGATGTGTGCCATGTTATACAAGCCATGCACACCACGTTCACAAGTCAAGGATAGTTGCATAGAATAGCTCTCATTAGCCAATAGTGTTATTATTAATTTGCATGATTAGATAGTGGGATAGTGGTGATGGTTTTTTCTTAGTTGCACTTAATTATTTTGTTTACTTAACATTGTAACCGTAAGGCTATAAAGCCATAGATATTTAGATTATGGGAGGAATGAAAAATATTGAAAAAAGAGTTATCTCAAAGTCTTGCTTCTTTGGTATTTTCTTTTGAGGTTAATCCACTCAACGGATTATTTATCCCAAATCCGATTGGTACATACCAATTGGTATCAGAGCCGCCGTGATCCCTCTTCGAACCTATGGCTGCTCAAAATCTATCCAAACCTGAGTTCCGTCAATGGAGGGAATCCTTTGCGAGACTCGAGTCCCGGTTTGAAACGGTCTTCGCTGAGCTCCGATCAACTCGAACCGTGTTCGAATCCTGCCACACCCCTAGACCTCCACCACCTGTTTCCGCTACTGCACCACCAGCCGTGTCACCTGCTCCCGCCACACCACCTCAAAGTGTTGCCTGCCCACCAACAAAAACCACACCAGCCACCAAACTACCACTTTCACACGTGTCTTTTGTGACCACCAAACCAACACCATCTACTGAAAACATTGCACCTTCGAACCTACAGATTACACCGTCCACAATTTCGTCTCGTGTCTTCCGCCCTCCGCCATGCCAACACAACCAAAACTTGCAAAAGGGCAACGAAACAACGAGAGAAGACGTAGCCGATAAACGCGACTGGCACCCGCCTTGGCGCCCCGTTGTGACTGCTCCGAACGCGGTTGGAAGACTGGATTGGCGCCCACCATGGAATTCGCTCATATTGTGCCTGGAATTTTCAACCTTGCGGACAAGGTTTCTTCAAGGGGAAGGGAATGATGTGTGCCATTCCATTCACACTACTGTCCTACATTCCATGAATATTCCCTATTATTTGGCATATTCCTTTTAATTGTTTGTTAGTTATTATTAGTGGGGAGGTAGTTTTATATTTCTTTGTAAGCCTATAAGTAGGCAAGTATTTTATGAATGAAAATCTAGAGGTTATCTCAAGTCTTGCATCTTACTAATTTCTTTTGAGTTTGATCCACTCAACGGATTATCTATCAACCGATTGGTACATAACAACAACTTTCAGAAATTGTAAGGGAACCTAGTTTCAGATCATAAGATGATTATTTTTTTGTCCGTACATCTTGAGGTTGGGGATGCCAAGGGCGAATTGGGTTTCATTTCTGATGGTTTTTCTTGAACCATAAGACAAGTGGTGAGCATTTTCTACTTATATTAAAATGTAATTACTTCTTTTGTCACTTTCAATAACAAACAAAAGAGAGTTTTAAAAAAAGGCCGAGGAACGAGAAAGCATTTACTGAAGTTGCTGTCGGGCTAATTGGGTTTGTTTGTGGGACATGGATTCATGAGTCAGCAGGTTCATTTTATCGTGATTATAAGTCAGTATAATCTCCGGCTTCGTTGTTTGTTCATGTTAGCTCTAAGTATGTTAAATGCAGCATGTTAGTTGGCTTTATCTTTTTTTTGTAGTTGTGTTTGGTATTAAAAAGAATATATTAGTTAGGGTTGATTGTGTTTGGTATATTAGATAGAATATCTTAGATAGGTTTATTGTGATTTTGTTGATATGGCTGTGTGCAGAGATTAGAAAGGTGAGTAGATGCTAGGTCACGGATGCTTCTATAAAAGAACAAAGCTATCAACATCGTAAGTCACTTACTCATTAGTGGAATCTATAGGTCACAACTGATTTTTCTTACATGTTACGCTAGTGATTTGGGTTGATTTTGTTTAAACTCGGGTACACACTAATTTCTCGATCAGGATTGCGAACCCATGGCGCTCGGGTCCCTTTTATACCCGATTGAGTTTTAAATAACTGATGAATGTTGAGTTTTGCGCAATGCCTTTGGGTTTGTTTTCTACTTATCTCACTGATTTTTTTTTGTTGATTTTTTCATATATCATTAACCTTAAAAGGGTCGTATTTTCTACTTTTCTTTAGATTACACAAGTTCTTGTTGCAACCTCGAGGTTTTAAACCGCTTGCAAGTAGTGGTACCGAGAATACAGATAAGGCGTGTCCCTTGAAAGTAAAGAAAGTGATTGGAAAGATTAAGGTTGAAGGTATGGTATTTAACTCATTTTATTAAAATTAATCGTCTTTTTAACTTTAATGATACAAAAATATTATGTACTTTATTAACTCAAAGTCGATGTGCATTCGCGCATAATTTTGCAGTGAGAAAAGTAAGAATCATCCCACAAAGAAAACTCAAGGACACATACTCTCAGCTAAGTGCTATATATGTGCAAGCAAAGTTAACAAATTAGGAATCTCTTCATTCTCGCTTTCGTGTGAAGGTTTGTTCTTTACTTATGATAATAATCTAATAAGAAAAAAGAATTTTCAAATTTTCATAGGAAATTTAGAAAATGGTGTCCTGTTGCAGAACAGGTGACATGCTTATTGCAACTTAAAAGCTCTGAAGAACATATAGAAACGGAATCAACCTTAGGCATTTGTTTGAGGCCTGGAACCGGTGATTCCCATGACTTGTAAGTCCCCGTAAAATAAAAAAAGATAATTAAAAACTTACTAATTCGTCTGACACGTGTTAAAAATAGTTATATACTAACTTGTTAATCTTGTATGCGACATTAGTTTCCCGGAGAATCAAGCATATGCCCTTTTGCTAGAAGTGCAGGGTGAGAAGAGAATTATCCAGTGTCGTGCAGTTATTCCAGTTTCATCCTTACATGATAATCTTGTAAGTTTAAAGTACATTTGTCAGTATAAATGTAGTATATAAATGAAATTATCAATTTGATTTATGATAATATGGTACGCAGAATGATAGAATCAAATGGTGGCCAATTTATCATGAAGACAACGAATGCATAGGAAAGGTTCAGCTTTCCATCACCAGTACGGTTACATTCGATGAAACTACTCACCTCAAGGTTTGAAATCATAAATTTTTTTTCTAAGGTTTTTGCTCTTGATTGTTTCACAGTGTTAATTCTTTTCATAAATTCGACAGTGCGGGCCCATTGTGGAAACGCCTGCATACGATTTACTATTAGAGTCTGCCATGCGTGCACAATCGTTCCATGTGCGTAATTTATGCGTTGTTGAACCTTGGAAATGGTTGTTGACTGAGTTTTCTGATTATTATGGAGTTTCAGAATCGTACACTAAACTCAGGTACTTAAGAGTTCATTTTCCTTATTCACAACCTTTATGTTCTGCATTTGTATTAATTATCTCATCATCTTACAACAATTTTAGGCATCTTTCACTTGTAATGAATTTTTCTACACCTATAAAAGACTGCTTAGAGCTCATTTACGAACTAAAGCATCAGTTCTAAATGATGAATGTCGAGTTTTGCGCTTTTATACCCGATTTGAGTTTTAAATAACTGATACTTAGTTATAATATATATGTGTTTTGTTTTTGTAGGATGATCCCCTATGTGTTGCTGCCAAACAAGATGGGAAGATATTAGTCTCTAGTCTGTCGGTTGATCACAGTTTTGATGTCGGAGCGTCTATGGATACAACCTCGGTCACGATGATTATTTAACTCGCATGAAGATTGTGAAAGAGATTCACGAACACAATGAAGTTTTGAGTTTTTTTTCATACACTTGTTAGTTTATTTGGGTTATATGTTTGATCATTAGGTTTAGATCGACACTTATTAGCCATTTGGAATCTTTGAAAGATTGATTGAACTTTTCAATGAAGTGATTATTTTATGATTTCTACATTTTACAATTTTGTTTTATTTTTTAATGTAAATAAATGATAATTGTAATTAATTAAAATTAATATGATAAACGTCAATGGCATTTAATTTGATGTGATTTTTGTGGCAAAAAAATATGTGCCACTAAAAGCTGAAAAGTTTGTACTGGCAGATAAAAAAGTGCCACTGAAAGCTTAAAAACTTTGTGCGACACATTGAAAAGGTGCCACTAAAAGGCTTTAGCGTCAGCGCTTCTTGTGGCACTTTTTTTTGTGTGCCGCCCATTCTTACAAGGTTCTTTAGTGGCACTTTCTTGTTTTTCTGTGGCACTTTTTGCATGCCACTAGATGACATTTTTTTTTGTAGTGACCTCAGCCACTACCTTTGTTCCCAACACAGCCCATGGAAATAGAACCTAATCCAGGAGACCATGTTCCCATACCCACCTTCGACCCAAACGAAATCCTTAGAGTTCCAGCACCCCATCCTCCAAGTTATGACCCGTGGGAAGACGATCATAGGGATTATCGAGAACTTTACCCACAAGAGGAACACATACCAAACCCTGTAGCACCATACCCTAATCTTGACCCTCTAGATCCATATTGGAATAACGACCAGTATATTCGGGAAATCCTAGAAAACCCATACCCATATGAAGAACCGTTGCCCCAGTATCCTGACCCGATACCAGCACCACCACCACCCATGAGTACCGAAAACGTGCAGGAACTCCACACGTTTGGTGAGGAGTTATTATATGAGGGAGAAAGAATCAGACAAATAAGGGAAAGGCTCGTTTGGAAGTATGACGAGCGCAATATGCAGTATTGGATGAACCCTTAGTAACAACAGTAATAATATATATATATATATATATATATATATATATATATATATATATATATATATATATATATATATATATATATATATATATAAATAATCCAAAATCTACTGAAGCATAACTAGTAGTATAATTTCAATTCCAGTTACAGCTTGTAATATATAGATATATGAAATAGAGTAAATGTCGCAATACACGACGATTTTGATCAACCTGTTTGTGTTTGTATGATTGTTTGCATTAAATCTTGTTATGTGATATTAATATTTGGTAAATGTTTATAATCCAGATGGACAACGAAGTGAATCAAGAAAACCCGAATAACGATAATAACGGGAACCAATTAGATAAAAGTGCCATCCAACACATAGTGGCACAAGGGATTATAGACGCTATGCCATATATTATCAAAACGGTTAAGGAAGCAGAAAATGATAAAAGTAATAATGGAAGTAAACGACCACCTACTGAACCCAGTCACAGCGTAAACAATGGACCATTACTTCAATTGCCTATTCAAAAAAGGAGGAGAACCATGTCATATAGTTGTTCTTACAAAGAATTCTGGTCTTGTAAACCAATGGAATTCTTGGGCAATGAAGGAGCCATTGCAGCTCTACGCTGGATAGAAAAGACTGAATCAGTCTTAAAAATAAGCAAGTGTGCAGAGGAAGATAAAATCATGTTTGCTTCCAATCTTTTAAGAATGCCGCTCTAGAATGGTGGAACACTATTCTCCAGTCTAGGGGAAGTGACAGAGTCTATAATATGAAATGGACTGAGTTTAAGAACATGGATGAAAGGAAATTCTGTCCTCCCAATGAAAAAGAACAAATAGCTAATAAGTTCTTAAACCATAGAATGACTGGAGTAGAGTGTAAGGGTTACACCACCGTATTCTTCCAATATGCTAGAATTGTGCTAACCCAAGCTTCACCAGAACCAGTATTAATCTCCCGTTACATCTAGGGATTAATCAGTGAGATTAGACACGTAGTCAAGGCAGCTAAACTACAAACTATAGAAGAATCTGTAGAACTAGCCAATACCTTGACTGATGAACTAGTACGTACGCAAGAAGAAAACCAGAGGAAGAACCTAGCCCAAAAGAATACCCAGGAGTTGCACTACGGTAATTCCAACCGTGGGAAGAACGTAGGTTCTACTTCTGCACCTTATTGTAAGGCCTGCAAAAAGAAGTATTCAGGAAAATGCTCTACATACTGCAATTTCTGCAAGATACCAGGACACAAGGAAGAAGACTGAAGAAAGAAACCCAGCAATGGAGTATGCTTCAATTGTGGGGAAAAAGGGCATATCAAGCCGAATTGTCCGAAACTAGCTCCAGCCATGAACAACAAGACTACTAAGAATGCTAGAGCATTTGTTCTGACTGCAGAAGAAGCCAAGATGATTCCGAACGTGATTGCCGATACGTTTTTAGTTAATGATGTTTTTGCTAAAGTATTATTTGACTCTGGTGCAAACCAAAGTTTTATTAATACTTCGTTTTGAAAACTTCTCAATCAACCATTAACTAAACTCCAACAAGAATGCCTAGAAGAGACAGCAAATGGAGAATCCATTAAGATCACTGAAATCTTGCAGGGAGCAAGAATAGAAATTTTAAACCAAAATTTTATTGCTAATCTTTACCCAATGAATCTGGCTGGATTTGATATTGTGTTAGAAATGGATTAGTTAGTACCCAATAAAGCCAGTATTATGTGTGATCAAAAGTCAATAAAAGTAAATTCACCAAAGGGTGAAAATATCACTATTAAAGGAAATAAGCCATCTATATCCACGAAATTCATCTCTGTGATGAAAACAACAAGTTATGCAAGAAAACGGTCACTAGTGTATATGATTTCCATAATCATTAACACTAAAGGAAAGGAATTGATAGATATTCCCGTAGTATCTCAATTCTCAGATGTTTTTCCAGAAGAGCTACCTGGACAACCGCCAGACAGGGAAGTCAAATTCAGAATTCACATGCTACCAGGGACAGCACCGATTGCCAAGGCACCTTACCGTTTGGCACCCGCAGAGATGCAAGAACTGAAGAAACAGTTAGACGAACTTTTGGAAAAAAAGGATTCATACAGCCTAGTTCATCGCCGTGGGGAACACCAATCTTGTTTGTCAAGAAAAAGGACAGGTTAATGCGTATGTGCATTGATTACCGGGAACTAAACAAGGTCCCGATTAAAAACTGGTACCCATTACCGAGAATTGATGATTTGTTTGATCAATTGCAAGGAGCTCGATTCTTTTCTAAGATCAACTTACGCTCAGGATATCATCAATTAACGGTACATGAAGAGGACATTCCTAAAACCGTCTTCAGGACAAGGTATGGCCATTATGAATTTACCGTCATGCCATTTGGTTTAACCAATGCCCCAGCCGCATTTATGGACATGATGAACAGAATATGTAAACCATATCGGGATAAATTCATAATTGTCTTTATAGATGATATTCTCATTTACTCTAAGAGTAAAGAGAAACATGCAGCGCATCTGCATGCGCTCCTTACGTTATTAAGAAAAGAAAAGCTTTATGCAAAGTTTTCGAAATGTGAGTTTTGGTTAGAAGAACTGCAATTCCTTGGACATTTAGTAGATCATGAAGGAATTCATGTGGATCCCACAAAGATCGAGGCAATTACTAAATGGAAAACCCCTGAGTCACCAACAGAAGTAAGAAGTTTTCTAGGACTGGCCGGTTATTAGACGGTTTATCCGAGATTTCTCTAGAATAGCCATTCCCTTAACAAATTTGACTTGTAAATCTGTTAAGTTTGAATGGGGACTGAAACAGGAAGAAGCCTTTAGAATTCTTAAGCAAAAATTAACCAACACACCCATACTAGCGTTACCAGAAGGAACTGAAGATTTTGTAGTCTATTGTGACGCTTCTAAGTTAGGTTATGGAGGTGTGTTGATGCAACGCCAGAAAGTTATAGCCTATGCCTCTAGACAACTTAAGAATCATGAAGAGAATTATACAACCCGGGATCTAGAATTAGGAGCCATAATTTTTTCCCTTAAAATTTGGAGACATTACCTTTACGGTAGTAAGTTTACCGTTTTCACTGATCATAAAAGTTTAAGATATGTTTTTTGGCAGAAGGAGTTAAATATGAGACAGAGATGCTGGATGGAAATTCTTAGTGACTATGATTGTAATATCCAGTATCATGCATGAAAGGCTAATGTAGTAGCTGAGCTTTAAGTCGAAAGTATCATGAAAAGTCAAAAAGAGTACGTTCTCTAAAATTAAATCTGCAGATAGATTTAAATGAACAGATTAGAGAAGTACAGGAATCAGTAATCAAGGACGATACTGAAAAATTGAAAGGAATGATTAAGGAATTAGAACAAGGAACAGATGGAGTTTGGAGATTCCATAAGGAAAGAATTTGGATACCCAAACGAGGAAACCTACGCCACCGAATTTTAGAAGAAGCTATAAGTCTAAGTACACAATACATCCTGGAAGTAATAAAATGTATCAAGACTTAAGAAAGAATTTCTGGTGGATAGGAATGAAAAAGAATGTAGCAGCTTATGTTGCCAAGTGTCTAACCTGTTCACAGGTTAAAGCTGAACATCAGAAACCCTCAGGTTTATTACAGCAGTTAGAAATGCCAATATGGAAATGGGAATTGATAACAATGGATTTTGTTACAAAATTACCCAAGACACGAAAGGGTAATGATACAATTTGGGTGATTGTAGACAGATTGACCAAGTCTGCTCAATTCTTACAAATGAAGGAAACTTTCAATATGGAACTATTAGCCAAACTATATGTAAATGAAATAATTTCATTACATGGAATTCCTTTATCTATTGTTTCTGATAGAGATAACCGTTTTACTTCTCATTTTTGGACTAGTTTTCAAGAAGCAATGGGAACCGAGTTAAATCTAAGCACAGCTTATCATCCTCAAACGGATGACCAAAGCGAAAGGACAATTCAGACAATGGAAGATATGCTTAGAGCTTGTGTAATTGATTTCGAAGGAAATTGGGACGATCATTGTTGGGATTGGACCCTGCCAAAGGAACAGATAATAAAAGCCAAAACTGGATCAGGGCAGTGGATCCAGAATAAGCAGATGTTATGCATGCAAATCTCTCCCCTTGAAAGTGGTTTCAACATCTGCTGACCTCCTATCTGCTGATCATGCAAACTGCTGACCTACAACTGCTGATCAAGTCAAAGACTGTTGAAGAACTAAAGCTCTGCTGCTCAATCTACTGCCTTATTTCAAGCACTACTGATCATGACAAGTACAACTGGGTTCATAGCAGTGGAAGGATGCAACAGCTGTTTATGTCTACTTTATGTAATGTATTGTAATATCAGTAGTTAGCAAAGCAGTAGTTGTATAGATCAGTAGATAGAGTTTGTTAGTTTTTTAGATGTCACTTTCATGGTGACGTCAGCTGAGATGCCCAGTGGTTTGGACTGCCTATAAATGTAACAGTACTCTGTACTGTTACATTTGATTGACTGAGTGGGTTCTTCTCCTCAGGTCTAATCCTTTCATCTTGTGCAACCAACCCTGAAGTATCAGGCTGAGGGGGAGCTTAGTTTTGTAAGCATGCTTGTAATCATTTGCTTTGTAATCTAATCATTCAACTTAATGTAAAACATTTGTTTACCAAACTATTCTTTTCTTTGATTGTGTTTACAAAGTTTGTTTTCATTTCAGCTGCACTTAATCTTATTTTATATTCATTGATTTGTCAAAATTATACAAACAAGCACAATCATGAAAGCCTCCGATCCTAACAATTAGTATCAGAACTCGGACAATCAAATTCGATCTAAACAATCAATTTGACATAACAGTTTAGCTCAAAATTCATTGATACTAAGGTTGATTGTATTTTGTTGAAAAACAGAGTAACGAGAAATCATGTTCAAAATGATTATTCAGTCACTCTGTAAAACAACCAAGATGTCATAAGATTCACGAATTTCAACAATAAGTGATGTCATGCACAAATCACCCATAGTTTTCAGATCTGAAAACATATCTGGTAACTATGGTATGATTATCATCTTTCAAAATTGACTTCAACTGTTGTTATGAAATTTATGATGATCTCATCATGTTCAATGCTAAAATATGAACCTCAGATTAACAAAACCTATGTTCATATAAACATTAGTGTTTTGCTAACAAAGAAAGAGGGAAATAAAACTTTAGACATGAAATCTTATGTGTTAGAAAGGCAGGTTGAGAATCCTCAAAAGGACCTAATTAACTCTGTCAAAACACATTAAGAAAATCAGGGGTCAAAATTGTCAAAATCATACGTAATGTGAGCTTTGGTAATAAAACATGTACAAATGTGGCCAGATCTAAAAACATTACTGAAAAATGATTCTGGATTAAGTATCTCCTCAATAAAATCTCCCAGTAAGTATTTTCTGTACTTATGAATGGGAAGGGTAAAAAGGGAAGAAGAAATTGAACAAAAACTCAAAAGTGTGTTTATCTCAAAACTTTTGAAGTCAAAAGAAAAGAGTGTAAACATAAAACACTTTAGAGTCCAAAATTGGGGAAAGGAATGGTCATAAAACAATTGTGTGCATTCATTGATTCAGGGAAGTTCAGGTAAAAATAGTATCCCAGTGATTGAACTTAGAAGAGAACTTTGCAATCATTTGATAAGAAAATCCAAACAGTGGTTTTAAAAGCTTGAGAAAGATATGATTGTGAACTTATTCAAAGAATTACCAGATCCTTTTGATGTTGTTTCAAAAACATCCTTTATTTTTTAAGGTGTTTCTCTCTAATAAAACCGGATATATTATTCATTTTTTTATAATATATTTTTTTACTTTTACTCATTTTTAATAGTAAAAGTTTTCTCTCTGGTCAGGAGGTAATTTCCTTATTTTTGTGCGAAATTACTTTCCTAAAACTGATCAAAAGGAAATGATGCACATGTCAATGTCATATTAAGCTCAAGCCTGTTTACAATAGATCTAAAATTGATTGCAAATTGATTTTAAACTACTGAGAAACTCATGTTCTAGTTCAAATAATTAGACACGAAATGAGTAGCCTCGGAAAAGAAGTTCTCCTCATCTGGTTTGCTAAACCACTGTCAAAAAATAGTGAACATGTGGAAAACCTAGAACAAAATTTACTAGAAAAACTACTGACAAATTAATCTTGATAATTTGCATCTAAAATGTAATTATTAAGTATAGCATTTTTGCAAAATAACAGATGTTGGACATGATATTGTGTTTACGCAAGACAAAATCAATCCTCACATCTGAACAAGCAGATGCTCAAATTTTATCTGTCAAAAGTTTAAACACTGCTACACTAACAGTTGTTATACTAGCGGTTTTCATTTTGTTTTCTAACACTGTTTTTCCTCATCTACTGATGTATCTCAAACATCTGCTTTCTAAAGTCTGTCCACTGCTGAAAGTCAACACCTGCTCCTTCAATTTCTTGATAAGCACTGTTGTATAACGTCAGTGTTCTATCCACTGATGTGCTATCCACTGATAGTTAAAATCACCCACTGATCCATTTATTACCGTTGTAACTACTGATGGTTGATTCATCAGTGGCTCCCAAAACAACTGTCCTCCATTATTCACTCTTCCATCAGGGGTTGGCACGTGGTCAGTTTTTAGTCGTCAGATCATTATAACCGCTACCACGTCAGTATTTACTTTTTCCCTAAATAAAACCTTGATCAAAACCCCAAACAGGGTTTCACTGTCGAATTGAATTCCAAACATTCTCTTCACAAAGCAGTTTCCCACTCATAACTCCAAAACATTCTTCGATCTTCTTCATCAAAAATGACAAAATCAAAATCGAAATCAAAATCAAAATCATCTTCTTCCTCTGCTCCCGCAGACGCCAATCAAATGGCCGCTGAAACCACAGAAATTCGCTACAAATCCACTCACAACTATTTGGGAATACTCACAAAACCCACAACCAACAACTCCTTCGACTCCATCATCGACATCTTATCTGCATCAAAGTACAAAACTTTGTTAACAGCAGACGCTCCCATTTATCTACAAACCCAGAGAGAGTTCTGGAACAATGCTACCCTTGAAAAACAAGGAGACACTGTCACATCCATCAACTCCTCGATACAGGGTAAAAAGATTCAAATCTCTCCAAAATCCATTTCAGAAGTCTTCAAGCTCGATGATCAGGAAGGTAAAGATTCTTTTCCTAAAAACGAGTTAAAAATTGACTTCATTGAGAGAGGGTATGCAGACACAATGATGAAGAGGGATACCTTACAAAAAGGTTTCTTCCCTCCGGCAACAAGGTTTTTATTCCATATCCTCCTCATGTGTGTTTCAAATAAAACCACTTCTTTTAATGAAATACCATTGAAGATTCAAAATCTGGGGTACGCTATTCTTCAAGAAGAAAACTTTAACTATTCCCAGGTAATCTTCAATGATTTGGTTAAAAATGTTGAAACAAAATCATTCTTACTGTTTCCAAGATTTCTAAGTTATTATTTTGAGAAAAAATTCAGTAAGGATGATATTGCTGTAATAAACCAAGGTGAAGCTCTACAAATGCACAGCTTAACTGCTGAAACTTTTACAAGAATGTCAACACCTTGCAAAACACAAGCAGAGGTGCCTGAGCAGAATTTAGCAGCAAACACTGCTCCTCAGGTATCTGCTGCTGAGCCCACTGCTCAAGGTGATCAAGGTAGCAAAACAACTGCCTTGAAACCCACACCTAAAATCACCAAAAAGCCACAGAAAAAGAAAACCCCAAACCCCCACAAACCCATAAAAAAGGCAACTCTGGAAGATGAGATACTAGAGCAACTGCCTGTGACAACACAAAAGTCACATCAAACCACTGCTGCTACTTCCTCACAGCAGTTGGTAAACATATCTCAAACCATAGCTAAAACTCCTCCTGTCTCTTCACAAAAAGAACAGGTTGTACAACAAGGGTCACCACATCACGATGCTCTGGAAGCACTTGTTTCCATAATCCATAGCCCAATGCCCGGGGCAAATCCTCTTTTTACACCCAAACTCACATCCCCAATTCCCCCAAATACCAAACTTTTGTTGGATGCAATTGATTTGAACCTAGCACAAACCAGTCCTTCTCAATCACATGTTCATGAGAATATACTTCAACAAGAGACTGGGCCTAATGTATCAATCGTTGCTAACCCACCAACACAACCTGAGGAGGTTACACCCCTTGAGTTACAAGTAACTCTTGGTGGTAATCCAAGTGAAGCAGCCACTACAAGTATTGAACCTACCGGTTTACACTTGGACAGTGGTTACATTAATAAGACTTCCTTGGAGGCAATTCCTTCCATAACACCTCTGTTATCTGCTAGTGAGTTTGTTTTAACCACTGGTTCCATCAAAAGATTATCAAGTGTTGAAGGAAGAAGACCCCAGTACCAAGAAAAAGGTATGTATTTCAATGTCAAATCCTGCATTATATATTTATATTTTGACTTGCAGTTGGCAAACTTAGTTTGTGTTGGAATGTGTGTTAAAGTTATATTTAGATGTTTAATGCAACATCGAAAATTACATAAAATTTAGCATTTAATGAATACTATTTTTGACTCAGAACGTGAGAGTCACTAATCATGTGATTTTGCAGGGGAGTGCAGTGCAATTCAGGCTCAATACATGTCGAATACCAATTATCGATAAAAGATGCAAGCTTTTAACGACATTTTTTAAAACTCCCATGAGATTGCAACCCTTTGAAAGTTTGCTTTATATTCATTTCTTCAAAATTATCTTATAAATTTAAAATTTTATAAGATTCAGTTTTTAAGATCATTTTTAAAATGGATTTCGCAGGGTGCCTAATTCCAGAAGGATCGAAGGTTTGCTACTATTTAGGAACATTCACCTTAGTATTTTATCGAGCCGGAGAAGTTTGACCAATCAAGATTCGAGGTGGCATAAGATGGAAATCCAAACGTTTTGTTCATGTATGTATAAGAAAACTTCATTAACCCAACTGCAGGCTATCATATTTTATGTTAATCGAAATTTATTGTATTTCTTATGCTAATAGTTATGTATTGAGAAATATTATTAAAATTTTACTAACTTAGTGGTTATTTAATATTAGTATTTGAATTTACTTGTATTAATGGGTTATGTTTGTGGTTGTGAGTTATAATGTAATTGAACTAATGAACGCCCTGGACTATAATGTTAAAAGCATATACAATAGTCAATAGGTTGATGAAGTGATTGAAAGTAAAGGATTCACATATGGCATTGTCAGTTAATTCTTTTTTGTGTGGAGGGCCTACGGTAAAGCATTATGGACGTATGATTGTTTTGATTGAAAGATTGATCACATGGTCTAAAACAAGCCCGTGTAATACATGGGGCATAAGCTAATTCTTTATAAAAGGATGAACACAATATGATTTCCATACTTAGTAATTTAAAAAAATGTAAGAAATATAACTATATTGTCACACCCCGACCACGTAAAACAACAAAATGTGGCGGAAACGTCGGGGAGTGTTGTAACAGAATCATTGTTTCATAACACATAACACATGGAAAATTGAAATGTTGTTTTATTGATTAAAAGAGTTACAATGTCTTAACAAACAAAGTAGTAAAACAAAATTTAACTAGTCTTGCATCTTTTATTGTCACTAAGGCCTCGTCCAATCCTATGTGAGCATGCATCAATATCATCATCAAATATCATCAACTATTGTACCTGAAACACATGTGAAAATACATCAGCATAAAAATGCCGGCGAGTACATAGGTTTTGTGAAAAATAGGATTCATGACTTAGGTTTTAAAAAAAAATGTTTAATGAAAACTTGCCATGAATCCAGTTTAAGTGTTTGCTTTTATAAAACGTTTGAAAAGCGATAATAAGGTAGATGATATGTAAAAGAGTAATGTAAGGTTAATTGAATAACCAAGTAAAAATGAGTTTGTATAAAACAAGTTGTTTGTAAAACAATGTCTTGTGAAAGATATGTCTAAACTGAAATGATTTAAACAACGCTACGATATGTAATATCATACAAACACTTATATATAGGAAATATAGGAAGTACCAGCGGCGTATCCAGCATGCTTGTATCATATTACACACGCCTCATCACTTAAATCACTTTAAACAAACCACCAAAGTATAAAGTTCATGTTTAAACCGACCATCAAATGCTCTTGTATTAATCATTGTCAATGTTTAAAAGTCCAAAATGTAGTCATGTAGTTATGTATGTGTAAACAAAAGTAATGTATGGTAAGTAAAAATGAGACTACTTAAACCATAAGTAAAAATGAACCAAAACAAAGTATTTTGAATAAATAAAAAATTTATGTTTTGCAAAGTAAAAACATGTTTTAATGATACAAACATTTAAGTGATAAGTTAACACATACATCCAAGCCTTGAGACAGCAGGATAACCTTAGAGTAAAGGTTATCAAAAAGAAATGTTTTCGGATTCGGTCATTCCATCCATCCAAACAAACCTAGGATTTTAGGAACGGGATTTGTCAAGTCCTATGGTACCACTACCTACTACCGAGCGGCATGATCGGTGTTAATGGATGTAATAAAGAACCGTTAAACAAACCAAATGTTATACCAAATGTAAACAAGTTATGTGAAAACAATGTACTAAGTATGCTAAGTAAACATACAAAGCAGAAAAGTCATGTAAATCAATGTGCTAGCATGTTAAATGAACATATATAGCAAAAGAGATGTAATGTAAAACAATGTCCTAGCATGTCAAGTAAACATACATAGCAAAACATAATGAAATCATGTACTAATAGTGTACTAATGAACATAGCAAGTATATGATATGAAAACATGAAAAGCACGGAAGTAACAAGTAGGCACATGTGTTTCACCCCAAAATGTTTGAAAAACAGTAAAAGAGGGGACTATGTACTCACTTGAGGGTGCTTAGAAGTCTTGAACAACCAAGCAAGGCTAGATGGATCACGGAATCAAACGGCACCCTATATAGATAACTATATAAATAACCGGACCTAAATCGGGGGATTGGATAGTATGAGGTTTTGTAAACCAAATGAGTATTGGAACTCATATGATATGGTTAAACAAGTCCTCATACTAAAACGAAACCTAACCTAAGTGCTTATGACCCATTACGACCCGTTTAGGTAGCTTATGCTACTTTAACGCGTCGTTCGCGTAAAACGCGTTCGGACCGCTTAACTAGTCCTATGACAAGTAAAATATGCCTTAACATGTCTAATATAGTTACCCAATCAGTTTAGATGTCAAAATTTAGGTTACATATGCTTTAAATGAATTTATGCGTAAAAGGTATTTTGGTAATTTACCTAAGGCATATAAACTACCTATCATACAACTATTTAAATGACGTGACCATAAGGTATAACCTTGGAAGGTTATTCCCTATACAACTATGGTCACCTATCTTAATGATCGACCAAATGTGTGACAACTCGAGTTTTCAACTTTCACTTTCGCATTGAATGCACGTTGACCTTGACCATTGACTTTGACTGTTTACGTGTTGACTTGATTGGCTTGTAATTGTATACGTTGTGTTATGACGAAACGCGTTGTGTTGCATGAACATGTGGGATTGTGTTTGCAAAGTAATGTGTTAGTCGTGTAAATGTAGCATGAAAACTTAACTGATTAAACCAGTACGGACCCGACGAATCAGAAGTGGTTCGCCATGCATCCTCTCGACGAAACAGACCCTTTGATTCGTCAAGAACATGTCGACGAGACAAGGTTGTGATTCGTTGAAAGCCTCACGACGAGACCGGCTGTTTCGCCGGCCCAGTTTCATCGAGGCCCAATCATGGCCCAATGCGTTAAGTGACTTTATATACGTGGTATCCTATTTCATTCGCCATTTTTGGCAGAAGCGAAACCCTAGAACTCTCCCTGTTGTGACGGCAGTTGTGCGTGTCCTCTCAGGCCTTGCTACCGCTAAACCATCTCACCCATCCATCCCGGTTAGTCGTTTGTGTGTTAATTCGGCTTCATGTGATTATGATTATGTTTGATTTCTGGAACGATTATGAGTGTGACGATATTGATTGGGTTATGTATGACTAGTCGATTTCCTAACATTATGCGAAATTGATATTGAATAGGGCTTCCTGAATCTTGCAACGGTTGTACTTGTTAGTGATTGCTAGTATAGATTCTGATTATTTTTCTAGATCACAGGTATTAGATTTATACTTGCACGTATGTTTTGTTGATGTAGATTTCGGGAATTGTTAACGAGCTTTTGTGTTTAGAATATAAGCTGTATATATAATGATAATGATTCATGGTGATTCTGTGTTATATGATCTCCGTATGATTGACGATGATGATGACGGCTAGTAACCACGATTAGGGTTTCTGTAATTAACTGCATGATTTCTGCGTAACAGATATTTGACGTAACTGGCTTGTTTGACGAAACAGAACCCTCGACGAAACGGATGTGTTTCGCCAAGGAGTAAATGACGAAATGGAACTGTGATTCGCCAAAGGGGTAGTTGACGAAACACAAGTGTTTCGCCAAACATGTGTTTCGTCACTTATGTTATTCGCCAATAGGTGTTTCGCCAACTTGAATACTTGCACAGTAACCTGATTTAACATTGTTAGAAGTTAACTGAGATATTTAACTGCTGTTAAGTGATACGCATGACTTATATGATGCATTGTCCTTTGTGATTACACATAGGTGCCAACTTCGTGAATACCAACTGATCATATACATATGCGTACTTTAGGACTTGACTGATTGTTTGTGAGCACTTACTGTAACATACCGAGCAAATCAAGGTGAGTTCATTGCATTTCTCTAGCATGCGTCCCGGTGGTTTGGGACAACTGGTAAACATTTGGAAGGGAAACCTTGGGTAAACAACTTAATCGGTTTTGGTTATTAAACATGGAATCTATCATCGGATTGCCTGGAGGGCAATGGGGGTAATTAGTTGATAGCAATATTAGGTGGGAAACCTCACACCGGGCCGTAAGGACGGGCGTGAACTAATTATCTGGGTATCGCTATGGTTGTTAGAGGCACACTCCTCGGATACATATGGGCACACTCCCTAGGGTATCTAGCGAAGACAACATAGTATCGGTCGTTAAGGGGTACACACTCCCCGGATACATATGGGCACACTCCCTAGGGTATCTAACGTGAACGACATCGTAACGCAGCATTGAATCGCATTAACGTACATCTGGTAACAAAACACGTTAACGAAACCTTGAACTCACCAGCGTAGTCTGACACACTTGTTTGCATGCTTGTAGGTCGTTAACATTAGGAACATGGACTTGCTATCTGGGAGTGCTGGAGTGGTCATGGATCGAGGCTCTTGGATTAACTTACATTTGATACATTGGTTTTAAGTATTATTATGAAACAGTCGCTAAACGATTTATTACATGCTTCCGCTATACAACATTGTGAGAATTGATATCATGTTTGACATTTTCAATTGGTAATTAATGGTATGTTTTATTAAGTATTTACTATTGGTTCAATGTGATTGGTGGCTCGAACTCTGATGCGTAACACGCCTCGCGGGGTTTCTGCAGGTGGATTTTTGGGGGTGTTACAGTTTGGTATCAGAGCCACTGGTTATAGTGAACTAGGTTTTAAAACGTTTCTGTAAAACCAGACTATAACCGAACACCTTCGAAAATCGATCATGACACTCAGCTCCAGATTGCAAGGATCGTCTTTCGTATACTCATTGTACTACGTAACTAGTGGACACTTACATATGATATTGCATGCTGGTGCACGTTAAACACGATAGTATGAACTTACGTATCCCTTGCACGTGTTATATGACTGATAGGGTGGTAATTCCCTAAACATTCGTGACTTATGTTATGTGATGCTCTTTGTTTGCTATTCGAGTTGGGGGAACCATTCGACATGAGTTAGGAGGAGCTGAGATGAGCATGCAAGTCACAATATTATTGTGGGTGCACACATAATAATAATGTGGGGTGCATGCGAGTCCCAGTGAGGCTTAACAAGTGAAGGAGGGGTTCCGCTCTGTTAATTGATCAGTGTGAAACGTAACAAACTAATAGGAGTCATAACAGTGATCGTCTCCTACTTGAATGTGACTTTCTCACCTCTCTCTAAATCCTTTTGAATCTCAATGTTATCGAGTATTACTTGAACGTCCCTTTGAACGCCTAGCGAACTAAGTAGAATGCTAGGTGCTTGTACGAACGTCCTTGAGTGGATGTTGCAGCGTCCATGATTGGTTTATACCCCTTTTCTTTCCCCCTCACTCCTCTTTGTTGTTGGAACTCAATATACTCACATCTCAGACCCTGAAGGGCGGTCACACCCGCAACACTCTGGAAACCTACCGTGTTTTACCCAGTCAACTTGTAAGAACGATGGGCATAAGGGTAAATTTAGTACTCTACCGACTTCAACATTTGAACGACCCCAATTATTGACAATGAACATTAACGATTTGACTCCAAACGAATCCTTAATTCTAGTCAGCAACTTATGGGAGCCGACGTTTATGAATCAATCGAGATATAAACGATGACAATCGACCAGGATGTGGACTGTGTAACTTCCAACACCACGAGTAGCACCCTGGAACTTAGCAAGAAATATGGAGAGATGGACATCGTTGGTGAAGGATCGTAGGGTCCTGTTTCAAGCAACAACATTAGAGACAATAGTTATCGTGACATCAAGGTACTTGTAATAGTAGCTTACAATATGGAAATGAAGGTGCCTACGACATGTAATGGCAGTTGATAATTCAAGACGACAACAACCAAGGGAGCGATGACAGTATGGTAGAAACCCGCGTAATCGTAACAATAACACCAGCGGAGGTGCTCGCGGAAGGACATTTAGGATTGAAGTGGACGACAACAAGACGATAGCAACATAGTAGTTTGAAGGGGTGGCAGATCGCTTCACCTTAATTCTGTTTAACCCTGATGCTTCTCGAAACCAAACCTGTTACGAAACCGGCTGATGGCAAGTCAGCTGAGACCGCATATGTTAGTTGGGATGCAAACTCGACATTGCGGGGGACATACATTTGACACCGGTCTTACCTCTGCTATCCTTGGTAGTTACGGCGCAATAGTTAGTGTTGGTGGGTTATTAGGACATATCGCCCGGACGTACCCTGTGAGAAGAAATTTAGCGTCACTATATGCTCTAAAGTACCAGAGTGGTGAAAAGATTAGCATCATGTCAGTAATGACAGCCTCGAAAGCGCCTATGGAAGGAGGACCTCACTGTATTAGCAACTATATCTAATGATCAGACTAAGTAAGATAGGATCGAGGACCCACCGATTGTTGTGACCCATCTCAAAGTGCAATTGGAGGAGCTTTCAGGTCTACTAACACAACTACTAGTCAGAAACTCGGTGATCTCACGATTAGAGGGAGCTCCGAATACTCATACTCTTACCGTCTTACACCAGGAGGGTTGCAAGAACTGTGTAATCTACTACGAGAATTTTTGCACAAGAGTTTTGTTGGACCTAATTCTCACTTTGGGAAGCCCCAGTTATATCCGTGAAGATAAGCCTTTTTGTGTGTACGTACCAATTATCGAGCACCCATCGAGACGACAGTTGAGAACCGCTTGCCGCGGCCATGTATCGAAAACCGATCGACTAGTTACAAGAGACGAGTTTTCATTCAAGGATTAACTTACGAGCGCATTATTATCAGATGGAAACCCAAGGGGAGAAAGTTCTTAAAGAAGCTTACCAGACACAATTCGGCCATACAACTTTGTACTCCAAGACCTTTAGAGCGATCATCACACCAGCAGCCTCATAGATCATGTGAACCGACCGTGCTATTGGGTGACATTTTGAACCCTTTTCAGGGGGAAAGCAACAACATGGACAACTTTTTATCCTATTTGGGAGGTCCTGATGGAGGAGCCACATCACGCGAAGTCTTGATAAATGTGGCTTCTGAATTCAAGAGGTACCTTTTAGGTAATGTAATCAACAAAACGGGAATGCATGTGTATCTCGCTAAGACCCGTTTTCTTTGGAAACTGATCGACACTAAAAGTCCTTCGAGGATACAACGATTTCTTGGTTCCGCTTGATTTATCACAGGAATTTCGAAGGTCGCACAGCTTAGATCCCTTTAGCACAGCGGGGTGCCGTGTTCGCGAAAGACAGAACATGAGGACGTCTCTACAGCTTTCAAATCCTAATTCAGTAAGGTACTGAGCCTCATTTTTACCCAAGGGCATGGGTAATACAGTGGTATATCATTATGTTTTGAATCAGAGTCCCAGTTACACGTCGGCGCAACACGAGAGAGTAACGACTTACGTACTGAAATTACAAAGAAGAACTGCATGACACACAACTGGTGGTGGAAACCGTGGTCTTTGGAGTTACACGGAGGCATTACTTGGACGGTACCAAATGCGTTACTTAAACCGATCACAAGGGCCTTCCGTGTACTCTGGTTTCGAAAGAGCTAAATCAATAAATGGCATCGTTGGATGGAACTTCTGAGTGGATTACGACTGTGGAACCTGAACGTGTATGGACTTTGCAGCTCGCCATGGACTCTAACCCACCTGACCCAACTCGTTCTGTACAAACTAGGGAACTAACGGGAGAGAATTTTCAAGTTGAGTCCATGCGGGGCATGGAAGAGCAACCTTGGTGAAACGAACGATATTCATTAACTCATAGAACGACTATAAATCTCATTTCACAGCAACGGTAGGGAAGTTGTGGTTAGCAAAACACACCGGCTTCGAAAATTCTATTCAACTGGATTTTAAAGAAAGACGTTTGGACATGTAAATCTTGTACTGATGATTGGGCATGAAAACCCGTCTAACAATGTATGGGTATGACTTTTGACTTTGGGAAAAGTCAAGGCGAAGTATAAGAAACTGGCAACACCTATGTGGAAGATGGGAGCAGACTGCTATGAATGCTGCCACTAGTCTATTTACAACTCGAAATGGAAATACAAACAGTAACAATCGTTGATCGCTGAATGTGACCAGCACACCTCCTTGCAGTCAAGGGAACTGATGAGTCTTCTCAGCTTGTGAAAATTGCTCTGGAAGAGACGGATTATAGGCATGAGGTGCCAACTCCTATTACCTATTGGGCTATACCTAATTTAAGGCGGGCATGGCGCACACCTTTGACTCACGTCTTGACATGAACATTGCTTATTACTGTAGGACAATCGAGCAAAGTGACGAACCATCTGAGCACACGAAGGCATGTTGTAAGCATGTGCATGACTGACTTTAGTAAACGTTTGGGAAGGACACTTATCTTGGGGAGAAGCTCTAATGCAGCTGCACCATGATAGTATGCATACAGTCCATGCTGAGGCATAACCTGGACAGTAACTCTAATCTCCTTGTTGGACTAATGTAGTTGACAACGTAATCGCAGGTCCAGGACTTGAGCTCAAAACTCTCGAACATTGCTTAGATCGGAAATTGTTTGATGACAGCGCATGAGCGCTAGGAAAGCTGATTAGCTTAGTAAACACTGGGAGTTTGTTGTAGGCAAACGTGTCATAATCGAAAGCATCACCCGGGGGGGTGCGGTACGCTATAGAAAACATGACAAGCTTACTTTACGACGCGTGAGACATTCGGATTATTGGAACAAACGGTGACTTGGCTCACAAACTCAGGCTAATTGATGAAACGGGATAACTATCGTAATGGTATGTACGCCCTAGGTTTATGGCAGTGATTGCCCGATGAAACCTTGGTGACACCCTTACCGGAATTTGAGGTCATCGGATCAGTTGTATTTATCAGGGAATCTATCGAAAACATGGGCTGGGAAGAGGTTCACTAGCATAAGCAGTATGACAATCGTGAGGGCTTGTTAAGCCTCAATACGTGAACCGGGCTTGTTAAACCTCAAAACTTTAATATCCTTAATTGTTCAAGGGATTGAACCAACTCTTGTTATCACTGGTGAATTTCGGGACGAAATTCCTCTCAAGTTGGTGATGATGTGACACCCGACTGATTTCACGATTTTGTTTCTACAATTTGGTTTACGTAGTGTCTGCGTAGTTATCTGGATGATGGGTTATTGTGTGTAATGCTTGATTATTATGTGTGTGGTGTTGCATATAGTTTAATTTGAGTTTCTATCGTTTCACTCCTCTGTATTGCTTGTCAAATTTCGGGACGAAATTTCTTTCAAGTTGGGGATGATGTGACAACTCGAGTTTTCGACTTTCACTTTCGCATTAAATGCACGTTGACCTTGACCATTGACTTTGACTGTTTACGTGTTGACTTGATTGGCTTGTAATTGTATACGTTGTGTTATGATGAAACGCGTTGTGTTGCATGAACATGTGGGATTGTGTTTGCAAAGTAATGTGTTAGTCGTGTAAATGCAGCATGAAAACTTAACTGATTAAACCAGTACCGACCCGACGAATCAGAAGTGGTTCGCCATGCATCCTCTCGACGAAACAGACCCTTTGATTCGTGAAGAACATGTTGACGAGACAGGGTTGTGATTCGTTGAAAGCCTCACGACGAGACCGGCTGTTTCGCCGGCCCAGTTTCATCGAGGCCCAATCATGGCCCAATGCGTTACGTGACTTTATATACGTGGTATCCTATTTCATTCGCCATTTTTGGCAGAAGCGAAACCCTAGAACTCTCCCTGTTGTGACGGCAGTTGTGCGTGTCCTCTCAGGCCTTGCTACCGCTAAACCATCTCACCCATCCATCCCGGTTAGTCGTTTGTGTGTTAATTCGGCTTCATGTGATTATGATTATGTTTGATTTCTGGAACGATTATGAGTGTGACGATATTGATTGGGTTATGTATGACTAGTCGATTTCCTAACATTATGCGAAATTGATATTGAATAGGGCTTCCTGAATCTTGCAACGGTTGTACTTGTTAGTGATTGCTAGTATAGATTCTGATTATTTTTCTAGATCACAGCTATTAGATTTATACTTGCACGTATGTTTTGTTGATGTAGATTTCGGGAATTGTTAACGAGCTTTTGTGTTTAGAATATAAGCTGTATATATAATGATAATGATTCATGGTGATTCTGTGTTATATGATCTCCGTATGATTGACGATGATGATGACGGCTAGTAACCACGATTAGGGTTTCTGTAATTAACTGCATGATTTCTGCGTAACAGATATTTGACGTAACTGGCTTGTTTGACGAAACAGAACCCTCGACGAAACAGATGTGTTTCGCCAAGGGGTAAATGACGAAATGGAACTGTGATTCGCCAAAGGGGTAGTTGACGAAACACAAGTGTTTCGCCAAACATGTGTTTCGTCACTTATGTGATTCGCCAATAGGTGTTTCGCCAACTTGAATACTTGCACAGTAACCTGATTTAACATTGTTAGAAGTTAACTGTGTTGGTGCACTTGTGTCTGTACTTTGTCTGTATTTTGTAATGTATAAAACGATGTCTTTTGTCTGTTGTGTTTACGTCTTTTGTTATGTTTGTTTATGTGTTGGAATGTATGTTTGACCAAGTCAACCATTCTCCTGGTTTGACTTGGCCAAACAGTCAACACTTAGTGTGATAAATTTGTATGTTTCGAAGGATGTCATCGAAGGATGGATTGTATCCTTCGATGACTTCGAAAGACATCTTTCGATGGACACATATGGACCTCGAAGGATATATCATCCTTCGAGGTATGTATGGATCCTTCGGAGTCTTTCGATGGACATTCTGGTCGATAGATGATCCTTCGACCAGAACTCCTTATCCTTCGTGCATGTCAACTGTTATGGGTATATATATCCCATGTAGGTTTCACTTCACAGTAAGTCATTCATGTCATTCGGAGATATTGTGAGAGCATTGTGAGTGAACCAAGGTCTTGTAAGAGAGCATTTCAGTTTGGCCAAGGGCTGTAACCGTGTCCACTGAAATACAAGAGAAAACTTTGATATATTGCTTGTCTACTCTTTCTCTTTGTAACTTGTGCTTTCATCTAAACTATCGGTTTGCACTCTAGCTTGGATTCCGCACTTGCTAGAGTGTTAAACATAACAAGGAATAGGTTTATCCTCAACCTCCGAGGGACCTACAAGTGGTATCAGAGCCGTGGCTCTTTTCCTTGTTAAAACCGGGTTTGTGCAAGACTTTGGAAGTGTTTTGGACAAAAACTCACTTGGTTTAGCACCCGTTTTTAGTGTGTTTCTTGACTTTCTAACCATAAAAACGTGTTCTAAACTATCAGGGTGTGTTACGGGAAGGTTTGGGTAACTTAAAATCTTGTTCTAAGAGGTTTGCTATTTTCCGGCCAATATTCCGGCTAAACTCCGGTGCTTGGTTGTGGATAAGAAACTTCCTTTTTGGGCATTATTTTCAAAGTCAAATCTGACTTGGTGAAAAGTTGGTGCAGAACATCCCTTCTGCCGAAAGTTGGTTCACCAACCACATCACCTTTTCACCAACATGTCACCTTTCTATCAGTGTGTCAGACCTGTCCGAAAGATACCCTTCGAACTCGAAAGATCATCTTTCGATCAAGGAGGTTCGACAGATAACCATCCTTCGAACATCTTTCGAAGTCAGTGAGTTGTCTTTCGAGCCAAGGAATCTTTTCGAAAGATAAATCGTTCGAGTTACTGTTTCCCTTCGAAAGATAAGGATCCTTCGTGTAGGAGAATCTTTCGAGGTTATTGTTCGAAACTCAACAGTGATCCTTCGAACACTGTTGATCCTTCGAACAAGTGTCATCCTTCGAGTATCTTTCTAGTCTTATCTGTTTAAGCTTAACAATTTGTGATATTTCAGGTCTTTCGATCCTTGATCCTTCGGCAGTTTGTTATCCTTCAAAGTTTTTAACATAGTTTGTGAAAATTAATTTTTTTAAAAAAAATCAATTTTCACCTAATATATTAAATATAAAATGGGAACAAACGGTCAGTGGGATCCATCTGCGTGGACTACAACAACTTTGACTCCACAGTCATCATCTACGCAATCATCAGCCACGCAATCTGCGCCAGAGTTCAACAAAACTGCATGGATGCAGGCTATTGCCCCACCTCAAGCTGCAATGATAACTGCAAATCAATGGGCATTGGTCACAAATCAAAGCAGCAGCATTCAAGCAATGATGCAGAACGACAGTGAAACTGGTACAAGCACAAAACCGCCAAAACTAAATCATATCAATGATTGGGGATGGTGGAAAGAAAGGCTGAGAACTTATGTTCAGGGGCAAGGTCAAGATCTATGGATGTGTTTCTTCACTCCATTTGAAAATGAGTTGGAAGTTGCAGGATCAAATCCAGAAACTTACAGCACAATGTCTGATGATGATAAGAAGAAATTTGAGTTGGAAAAGAAAGCATTCATGATTCTCACGCAAGCTCTTCACAGAGACATATACCACCAGTTCGTTTACTGTACAACTACTAAAAGCTTGTGGGATATGCTCACATTACGGTGTGAAGGAAACGCTCAATCAAGGAAGATCAAGCAAGAGCTGCTGAAGAAAGAGTTTGAAGGTTTCACGTGTATGGAGAACGAGGGTTTGGCAGAATTATCTACAAGATTCCATCATCTGTTGAGTGAAATGTTTGCCTTCAGAGTCACTGCCACTCCACAAGAAATGGTGAAGAGATTTGCTGATGGCTTACCAGCAAAATGGAGCGGTTATCTTGAGATTCTCAAAGAAAACGGTGTTCTGGACACAATCACCGCTTATGAGCTAATTCAGAAATTGGAGAACAAAGATGTAGAAGAAAAGCTAAAGGCAAAAAGAACAATAACTCCTCAGAATCCAGAGATGTATTTTGGGATTGCAGGTGGCATTAGTGGAGAAAAGCCAGCCTCTCAGCATGCTAAACTTCAAACAGCTTTCATCTCTAACACCGGACCTTCCACAACGAATCAGTTTGATCCTTCAGCATACACGATGATGTATTCAAGACCAGATTCTTCTTCTCAACAACAACAACAACAGACAGCTCAACAATTCACACCACCACCTTTCTTGGATCCAAACAGAGCTCAACAGCAACAACCACAACAGCAAGGATTTTATGGAAGTTCTTCAAGCTTTCAAGCTACTTCCAATCCGAACACTGTCAGATTGGACACTTCAAACTTTTCAAAAGTCAGTGTCGAGATAGCCAAGGAGCATATGGAGATGTTGAACACCTTGGTTAGTGCTTACTGTGGGTTGGTTGCAGGTCAGATTGGAAATATCAATCTAACCAACGAAGATTACCAGCAAGTTGATAAAGAAGAGTTTGAGATGATGGATATAAAATGGGCTCTTGCTAGTGCTATTCGAAGAGCAAAGGAATTTATGGAGAGAACGGGGAGAACCAACTTGGAAAGCAACAACAACACCAAGTATGGTTTTGATAAGAATGCTGTCACCTGCTTCAACTGTGGTGAAAAAGGGTCACTTCAAGCGGGAATGTCAGAAGCCACCTAAGCAAGGCAATCAGAATCCTTTTAGGAATCAGAGACAGCCTCAGCAGCAACAGAACAATTCTGACAGACAAATAGTTCCCGTGGGAGGAAATACATCTGGATCCACAAACTCTAATCCCCACAGAGGATTAGTTGTTCAAGCTGATGAGATTTGCAACTGGAATCTTCAGCTTGGTGAAGGAGGAAATGGTGGAACAGCATGTTATGCTAAAGTGGTTGAGAAAGTTGTAGAACCCGTGTCTGCTGGTGAATCTTCAGAAGATGAAGATAGCTCGGGTTACAGTGGAAGCATGGATGGGGAATCACTTGATGCTGGTGATTTATCAAGTGATGCTTTAGATTTGGAGGTTGATGAGCTCTTGGCTGACGCTGAAGCATTATGCAAGAGGAGATCTATTCTTTGCCAGAAATCTGCTGGAACTTCCGAGAAGCTTTCTCAATTTTTCTCTGAAGACGGATCTTTTTCTTTTCATACAGCCTTTATGGCTCATGTCGAAGGTCAAACCTCTCAGGTATGTGATTCTAACTCTGATTCTAATTCTGCTTCTGTTGAATGTGCTAAATGCTAGAATATGCAGAAAAGGAAAGTCTGTTTGAAATCACACACAAACACAATCAAGAATTGATTGTTGATCTTTCTAAAGCAACTGAAGCTAACTTGTTTTTAACCAGAAATGAAAAGGAGTTTAAAGCAACAATTGCGTCATTAAAACATGATGTTTCTGAACTACAAAAGGCTGTTTTGAGAAAACAACATGCTAACAATAATCTAATTGACACAATTGAAAAACAAATGGTAGAGTTAGCGACAGCTCGATGCGAATGTGAGAAAATTAAGTAGAAATTGGAAAGCTATTCCAATTCCCGCTATGTTTTGGATCACATTATTGATGTTCAAAGGAAAAAGGGGGATGCAAAATGTATTGGTTACAAATCATGCCCTCCCCCGATGAATCACAATTACTCCAAGTTGCCTAATGACGAGGATATGCCCCGTTTTGAACCTACTGTGCCACTCGGTCTAGATGACTTTGCAGCAGGCCTCGGGTTCACAACTGGTACATCATCCTCGGGTCAATCAGAATCTGAGAATGTGACAGATTCATCATGTGTTAAGGAACAGAGTCCTCCCATTATTGAGGATGCTGATTCTTCGGATGATGAATCTGAAGAAATTGTGAAACAACAGTCTAACTCGGTTACAACAGATATTCCTATCGAGAATCACATTCTGTGTGATCCACCAGTGAAACCGAGTAAGACTGAAATGTCAAAGGCGATGAAATCCCTTGTAGTTAGCTCTGAAGGGAATAACTTGTTGTATACGCTCAAAGGAGATAGCAAAATCTACTCTGACAAAGATTTTCCAATTAAAAATGTAAATCAAGATTTAATTGAGCAAATTTTTGAAGGATGTACTGATAAGTTTTTGGGGAACAAAAGTGGCAAAGTTACAGTCACTCAATGTGATCCAATTCCGTGTGAATAAATTAGAAAACAATATGGAAACCAAAAACTACCAATTGAGCGAAAACAACAAGTCAACTCCGGAAAGGGCCAGGTACAGGGAAAGAAGGCTCAAAACAAGAATGCTCAAGCACCAAAAATTCAGCAGCCTAAGACTGAACAACCAAAGGTTCAACAACCCAAAGTTGAGCAGTCTAAGGCTCCTCAACCTAAGGCTGCACAACCTAAAATTCAACAATCTAAGGTTGAGCAACCTAAGGTTCAAAGGGTGCAAAACAAAAGAGCTCCAGCTAAGAAAAGAGAACAGAAAGTGAACTTTGTTGGATCAAAGGGTACGGACAAACTTGAAACATTTCAAAATAAATCTAACATTGATTTTGTAAAACAAGTTAGAATTTTAAAACGAAATGATCAGAACAATTATACCCAACACACCAATGGATGTGACTTAGGTCCAAGCACATCTAGATCACAAAGTTCAGTGTCTGGTTCTTCGTCTAGTCATCAACATGTTTCTCCGAGGTTTGTAGAGCGGAGAATGTGTTTTGAATGTGGCACAGTTGGGCACATTGTAAGATACTGCCCATACCTGCAAAAGTTGAAAGGAAAAACGAGTGCTCCCCAAGAAACCAATTACCAAAAACAACCGGTTTCCCCGAAACAAGACCCACGTGTCTTGAAAGAAAGGGAAAAGAAGTTAAAACAAAAGAATCAAAAGGTAATTGAGAAGGCCTTAAAATCAGAGGTCAAAGAAGAAAAACCTGTACAAGCAAAATCTACAACTGTAAAACCAGTAAATGCAAAAACAATTAATACAAATACTGGTAAGGGACAACAAGCTTGGAAACAAAAACAGGTAATTCAGTCAGGGGGAGCACCTGAGGTTCTATTTCCTAATCATCAAGTGATTGAAATCACTTTCCTTGATGATCAAGGACGACCCAAGTCCACAAAGGCTTGGGTCCCCCTCTCAAACTGATGTGTTAGTTGCATGTGCAGGCGGCTCCAGGAGGAACTATTAATAGTCTTTGGATTGTTGATAGTGGGGCTTCCAGGCACATGACGGGCGACTATCGTCTTCTTTTCGATGTGCGAAGTATAAAAGGAGGATATGTTGCGTTTGCTGGAGACAAAGGAGGGTATATCACCGGCGAGGGAATGATCTCAAATGGAATTGTGAGTTTCGACAAAATCAATTATGTGCAACAGTTGGATCACAATCTCCTGAGTGTTTCTCAAATCTGCGACAAGAAGTTCACCGTGCATTTTGATGATGCCGGTTGCTATGTGCTAAAGCCAGGATTCAAGATTCCCGCTGAATGGATTCTCTTATCAGCACCAAGAGTTAATGATTTGTATGTCCTTGATATGAGCCAAGCAATAACTCAGTCCAAACAAGTTACTTGCTTTATTTCAAAAGCCACTGAAAAGGAGACGATCTCTTAGCACAGACGGATGGGTCATATTCACCTCAGAAAAATGAATCACCTTGTCAAAAACAATTTGGTGAGAGGTGTCAATGTGAAGAACTTTCAACTTCAAGATGTCTGTGTGCCGTGTCAGAAAGGGAAGCAGATCAAGAAATCACATCCATTGAAGAAGGTTAACACTGTCAACATGCCACTTGAACGTCTGCATATGGACCTTTTTGGCCCTGTCAAACACAAGAGTGTGCATGGGGAAGTTTTCTGCTTGGTAGTTACTGATGACTATTCAAGATTTTCATGGGTTGACTTCATGGTCCACAAGAGCTAGACTCCAGAAATTCTGAAGAATTTGATCACCTTGTTGGAAAATCTGTATAATCTAAAGGTGAGGCGAATTCGAAGCGACAACGGTACCGAGTTCAAAAACAGGGTTATGGATGAATTTTGCACTGCAAAAGGAATCCTTCATGAATACAGCTCTCGGTACACGCCACAACAAAACGGAGTCGCTGAAAGAAAGAACAGAACCTTAATTGAGACTGCAAGAACCATGTTGGTTGAGTCTCAGCTTCCAGTTCGATTCTGGACTGAAGCTGTTGCCTCGGCTTGCTACACGTTAAACAGGGTTCTCACAGTGAAAAGACATAGAAAAACGTGCTTCGAACTCCTACACAAGAAGACTCCTGACTTGGAATATCTAGAACCTTTTGGTGCACCATGTACCATGATTGAGCCTGACGGGAAGTTTGGTGCCAAAGCTATCGAAGGTTACTTCCTTGGGTATGCTACTCCTAATCTGCGAGTATGGAACCTGACTACCAAAAGGATTGAAGAATGGGGTGAAGTAAGAGTTCAAAGATATTCTAATCCTCCGAAGCCTTCTGGAGATCCATGGATGTTCGATTATGATGGTCTTTTCGACTCATTTAATCTGCCGACATTTGATGATGACAATGCAATTGCCCAAATGTTGTCTGAAAGCGAGAATGCGACTGGCTCTCAGTTAGCTCGTCCAATCATTGTTGACTCACAAGCATCTTCTTCTGTCAACAATCTCGCTTCAAATGAGGTGTTTAATGATGCTGTCGATTACAATTTGTCATCGGAAGATGAGGAGTATGTTGATGCAAATGATGGTGAAGCACTGCGTCCGGTTCAAGGTACTTCAGAAGCAACGGATCCAGTGTCTGCGCCAATTATCCAAGAAGAAAATGCATCATCGTCTACAACTCACCAGCTTCAGAATGATATCGGGAATTTAAATATCAATAACTTGAGGTCAAATGTTGAAGTTCCTCCAGTTTCTGAAACCCGAATTCATAACATTCATCCTCAGCAGAATATTATAGGTGATGTTCTCAGTGGTGTAAGGACAAGGAATCAAATCAGAAATAACGAAAATGCTGGCTTGTATGCTGAGATACGAGAATCGGGACAACAAAATGATTGGTCTTTTGCCTGCTATGTTAGCCAAGAAGAGCCTAGATCTTGGAAGGAGGCATTGAAAGATGATTCCTGGGTGGAAGCCATGCAAGAAGAACTTCAGCAGTTCGAGAAGTTGGGTGTATGGAAATTGGTTGATAGGCCCGACAACTACAAAAAGATCGGAACTCGCTGGGTGTTTAAGTGCAAAAAGGACGACCGTGGGATTGTTGTCCGAAACAAAGCAAGGTTAGTGGTTCAAGGCTTCAGTCAGATTGAAGGTATTGACTATAATGAAGTGTATGCACCTGTTGCTTGTCTGGAGGCTATTAGAATCTTTCTAGCCTACGCATCCTTCAAGAAATTCAAGGTGTACCAGATGGATGTTAAAAGTGCTTTTCTACACGGAGTAGTCGAAGAGGAAGTATATGTCGAGCAACCACCGGGGTTTGAAGATCCATTACATCCTGACAGGGTTTTACTACTTAACAAGGCATTATATGGTCTTCATCAAGCACCTCGGGCTTGGTATGAAACGTTGTCTACCTACCTGCTGAGCAATGGTTTTAGACGGGGTTTGATCGACTGTACCCTCTTCATCAAAGAAAAAGGTGAAGATCTTCTGTTGGTACAAGTGTATGTCGATGACATTATCTTTGGTTCTACCGATGATAAGCTGTGCAAGGAATTTGAAAAGGTGATGCAAGATCGATTCGAGATGAGTGCGATGGGTGAAATGACGTTCTTCTTGGGTTTGCAAGTTAATCATTCCGAATCTGGAATTTTTATCCATCAAACCAAGTACGTCGGAGACATCTTGAGCCGGTTCCTTATGTCAGATTCGAAGCCAATTTCTACTCCTCTTCCGCAGAATCACGGGATTACTCCGGATGAAGAAGGGGATGCTGTCGATTTTTCACTTTATCGTGCTATGATTGGATCCTTAATGTATCTCACCACATCAAGACCCGACATTATGTATCCAACTTGTCTTCTCGCTAGGTATCAAGCGAATCCGAAGGTCTCTCACTATGCTGCTGTCAAAAGGATTTTTCGTTATCTGAAGAGTTACCCTGACACCGGGTTATGGTACCCTAAGGATGATAACTTCGATCTCAAAGCTTTCAGTGATTCTGATTTTGGCGGCTGCAAGAAAGATGGAAAATCAACTACAGCAGGATGTCAGTTCTTAGGCAATCGCCTAGTCACTTGGCAATCCAAGAAGCAGACATGTGTGGCAACGTCTACATGTGAAGCAGAATACATTGCTGCGTCTAGTTGCTGCTCCCAGGTTCTATGGATCCAACAACAGATGCGGGACTACGGTTTTGAATTCCTAACTACTCCTATTTATGTTGATAATGAGGCTGCCTTACAGATCACTAGAAATCCTGTACAGCACTCGAAAACGAAGCACATCGATATTAAATATCACTTCATACGTGATTGCTTTGAAAAGAGACTTATCGATGTGGTTCATATTCATACCGACCACCAACGTGCCGACCTTTTTACCAAAGCATTTGATAAATCAAGATTTGATTATTTACTTTTGGTAAACGGCATTAAGGTGAAGCAAGAGTAACCGAGATCAGGAAATCGTTTTTGTAAATATTTTTCTAAAAACCAAAAATCCAAAAATATTTTTACTTTACTTTATTTTTGAATTTTAGGGGGAGAAAGTTTCAAGAAAAATACAAAAACATTGAAAAACCACAAAAATACAAAAATATGTCTTTAATTTATTTACTTTCTGCATTTTAGGGGGAGAAAAATTCAGAAAAACACAAAAACAATAGAAAAACAAAAATGAGTTTCTTGGTAATATAAGGGAAAGTGATATTACATCAGAGGTCGGTTGAAACATGTTTCTAAAAATCAAAAGGAAAAGAAAATGATAAGTAGCTCTACTAATGATGTACCGGTAGACTCACGATCATTTTAAAGTATGCAGGAGATATAAACATAACGAACTGAAAACCGTGTGGGAACCGCTCATTGGCATATGGTCTTGGTACCGAAATTTCATTTGATAGATTGCCGAGGTTCTGAGATATTCGGGGTTTATGCTGTTTATCATCTGGGTATCATGGTTGTTTCTATAAAAGACAAAGTCTAAGTTCTTCCATGATACCATACATACGTGTACATATTTCATACTGCATTCGACCTCAATAAGTGATAAACAATCACATGTCCATACAAAATAAGTGATAAATTATCACATTTATCCGGGAGTCAAGTTCGTCTCTCTGCTGTACGGAAGTACTGACCTGTTCACGGACTTGCTCCTGTGCCCTCATGCATCGAAAATCAAGTTCCTCATCAATAAGTGATTCTATCACATAGGGCTTGTTTTCAAATTCAAATAAGTGACTTGTTCACATCGTATATATATACGTTAAAAACGGATGATAAATGGTATACTCCCCAGTAAGATGAACTCTCGTGCATACCTTGATACGGGAATGTGTCGTGAGTGGATGAACACCGGTCGGTAAGTATAAATCATACCTTAAACGTATCTCATTGTATTATGATTACACTTGATTGTTGAGTTTAAGTGGATAACAATATCGGTAATTGTGGTAGAATACTTATCCGCTTCTGTAAAAGAATTTAAAAGGAAATATGTTTTGACAAAAGACCGCAAGCTGATATGATTCTCTTTGCCAGAAACTCGCAAAAATATTGTTGTGTTTGTACATATTTATTTACTGCTTTATTTTTTAAACAGTTTTGTCGTTTGGTGCATATCAGCACGACATTAGCGGTGATGTCGTTTGATAACATTCAAAGGATATTAAAATTGTTGCCTTTCATTTTATCAAACCTCAAAATCCAAAAAGATTTTCAATTTAATATTATTTTTGATTAACTGATGTTGGTGCTCGAACCGATACCTGACAAGCCGAGATACTTCATAAAACTAACCTTCGCAGAACTTCATAACGGACAATTTTTCAAAATGGTCATTTCTGAAAACCTCCAAAATTTGAAGGGTTTAAATTGGAAATTCCCAAAAATCCAAAGTGTTGGCGGAAATCTGATCCTTTGAGGAAGCAATGGCCCTCGAAAGATCAGATGGTCAAGAAAGTCAACGAAAGTCAATCATCTCAGTCGAAAGATGATTTGGTCAACGAAGGATTTGACAAAATTGATCCTTCGAGCTAATCAGATCCTTTGAAAGATGGAAAAGATCGAAAGATATCTTTCGAAGGATAACAACAAATATCTGGTATCCTTCGATCCAGATCTTTCAAATATCTGGATCTTTCGAGCCAAATATGGATCCTTCGACCCAAAGTTGATCCTTCGATTCTCTTTTGCATCTTTCGAATGGTCATTTATCTTTCGAAACGGTTGGACTTTCGAGGTCAGGGTATATAAAGGTGTCATCTTCTTCATTTGCCATTATCAGTTTCAAAATTCATCACAAAACCCTCTCATCTTCTCGAACCCCTGCCAAACTTTTTTCAAAATCTGTTGAGATATCAGGATTTCTTAAACAACACTTGGTAGGATGATCATGTTTTAATCCCTTAACAAACATTAAAACAAACAACTTCATGAACATTTCATTGATCATGTTATTTTAGTGTTCTTACTTTCAGTTTGTGAAACTCTAAATGATATATGATGAATGTGGTGAACAGATGTTATAAACATGATAGTGATAAAATTCTTGTGATTATAATGTTTATAACAGTTTTTGTTTGAATCTTGTTGCCTAAATGTTTGGGTTGGGTAAAACAGAGTGATGGTTAGGGGTTTTTGGTTCAGGTTAAACAAAACTTGATGTTGTGTTTGATTCAAATCAGTGAATCCGGATTGTTTTTAGTGTTTTTGTTTGATTCCAAAATTGTAATAGTTTGAAATGGTGTTGATGTTGTTCTTGTTTGGTATAAAACACACCTAAAAACCAATTGAAAATGTCACCGGAAAAACACTTAAAACCCACCGGAAAACTCGCCGTTGAACAGTGATGCCGGAGCGAAGGATGATGACTCATCACCTCGATAGATGTGCTGTACAACATCCTTCGAGTTGAGTCTCGAAAGATGTTAGATATCTCGAAGGATCATCCTTCGATTGATTAATCCTTCGAATGATCAAGATATCTTTCAAAATTCTTGATTTTCCGAAAGATGATCTTTCGATAAGGATGTCATCCTTCAAGAAAAGTGACATCTTTCGAACAGACTGACATCCTTCGAACAGATTGTCATCCTTCGTGCCATGATTCAATCCTTCGATGGATAATTTGGATCCTTCGAAGAGTTCAACACTTAGAATTTTTCCAAGAAATTGAAAATTTTCTAAGTGTGGATTTTCTTGTTGACTGTTTGACCTTTTCTTATTACGTGTCTATGTTTGATGAACAGAAATGGCACCAAAAGTAGCGAAAAAGGAACGGGCAAAGCCAACAAAGAAGGTGAAATCGGAGCTTGAAGCTATGTCTGAATCTAGACATAACATGGCTGCGTATTTACAACCGGAAGGCAGTATCAGTCCAGAGTTTACTGGAATCATGGAGTATCTTCATAGGGCACGTATCAATTATGCTATCACGACACAGCACATTGCCTATCAGTTCGCACATCAAGGCGTTTTGGAGTTCAGCTGTGATTGAAACGGTAGAGAATAAGGAAGTGATCAGGGCATCAGTTGCTGAAAAACCCATGGTTATTACAGAAAACACTATCAGAGAACGTCTACGGCTTGGAGATCAACCGGAAGATCCTACTTCTATAGATTTACAATGTCAGCGGGGGTTACTGATGAGGCTGCGGTACAGCGACGACGTTCTTGCCAATCAGATCAACAAGAAGTATATGCCGCTTCGATACAAGCTCTTGTTGCATATCCTTATTCATTGCCTGAGCAACAAGCGTTCTGGATATGATCTGTCTCCGATCGATTTGACAGGATTGTTTACGGCGCTGATTCTGAATAAGCCGTTCAACATATCTCGCTATATCTTCGACAATCTAAAGGAAAACGCTCGAAGGCCCCTTCCGTCAGCAACACAGCGAACATCCACCAAGTTCTGGTTATATCCCAGGTTTCTGCAGATGATGATAGATGATCAGATTCCTGATCTTCCAAATGCTGAAGCAGATGTGCTACCTGTGAATCCGATGAATGAGCGTACTCTGCTGATATTCAAGTCTATGGCCGCCTATAAGGAATCGGACCCAATTAGGGAACTTATTGGTCATCTTGATATTCCTAACTACGAGGCACCGCAGCACAACAAATGGCGTCGAGACACGAGCGATTCTGATAATGAAGAGCCAAGGTTAATCGCTTTGGCTGATACGCAGCTCGGGGCTAAACATGGAATCAAAGCAACAAGGAAGTCAGCTGGCAGTTCTAGTGCTGCAACACGTGTTGAGGTTGATGTCAATGTTGCTGCAGAAGACGTTCAGGGATTGTTTGTAGATCCTGATGCTAGTATTGGTGCAGGTGGTGATGGTGGTACTGTGGTTGTTGAAACAGGTGGTGCTGCTAGTCAGTCTGGTACTGTTGCGACTGACAAGGGTAAAGGCAAGATAGATCAGCCTAGGAAGCTAGTTGATGAAAGCAGCTCATCTTCTGAAGAGGAAGGAGGTTCTGGTGATGGTGGTTCATCGTCTGAGGATGATAATCCTCCTCCTCCAGGGATGAAGAAGGTCTTTGATAGTCGTGGGAATCCCCGGTTTAAGCGAATAAAGAAGACAGGTAGAACTGGAGAATCTGACCAGGATGAGGATTATACGCTTACTTCTCCGGGTTTTCTTAAGAAGAGGAAGGCAAAAAGGCAGGATGTTCTTTCATCAAAGAAAGCTACTGGTGATTCCTCTATTCCAGTTTCTGTTCAGCCTTCATCTGCTCCTGAGCAGCAGTTTCCTCCCTCTGGTGATCAATTGACTTAAAAAAGAGACGCTGGAGCTAATGTCTTCTCCTCAGAGGTCCTCTGGGACGCGCACGGTGACTGTTGATCAACAGCCGCCTGCAACTCCCACCTCAGGTACACATGCTCGACCCCCTCTCACTATTACTGGTCCTACAGGTGCTTCGGGTCAGGCTGGTCAGTCTGGTTCTTCAAGACCTGAGCCTTCGCGACCAACTCTGGCAGAAACCTTATCTGGATTTTCTGAAGCTGACAAGATACAATTCCTGATTGAACAAGTCAGTGAATTGGGTTCTATAGTTGGTCGACACACAAGAACAATTGAAGAATATCGTGTCCAGCGAAAACAAGATGTAATGGCACACAACCAGCTGTGTTCAATTGTTGAAGCTCAGAATATCAAGATCAAGGAACAGGCCGAGGAAATTGAAAGGTTAAAAGAGGCAAACAAGGCAAGAGATAGGGAGGTCGAAATTATGAAAAGGCATAGTACTAACTTGGAGACTCAGGCGAAAGCGTTGAGGGAGAAGGTAAGTAGTCGTGATGATAGACTGATGGAAGCCTTCAAACCCATGTATGCAAACTTCAACAAGATTCATTCCAAGGTTGGTACATTGTGGAGTGAGAGGTGCAGTACCTTAGGGATAGTTCCCTCAAGGCGTGAGGATGATAAAGATGATGATGCAGCTAATCCAGATCAAACAACTGCCTCAGGTTCCGGTGCAACTGCATCCGGTGCTGCAGGTGGATCTGGTACACCTCAAGACACTCCTTCTGCTCCTCCAACAGCTACCACTGGCCCATCAGAACAGACAGAAACACTGGAAATGTCTACAGGGCCTGAACATATTAGCCTGGAACCGGAAACATTTGCAGATCTCCCTGAATCCTCAGGTTCTCAGAAGTATCATCCTGTCACGGGTGAATTGCTAGAAGAGGGAGAGTTTATTTCTGAAATGTCTGATGAACAAATACTGATCTTGACTGATTTGGATGAAGTTGCTGTGTGTATGATTGATGCTACTCCGATGGTACAGGATCAAACTGATTTCTCTACAATTGAAGAAATCTTCATCAGTTCGGATCCTGAACGTCCTGTATATGTTGGAAAGGACAATGCGGAGGTGAATGCTCTGGATGATGATTTTGTGGCTGAAAAGACTGCAGAGTTTGCCAATCTTTCTTCTGATTCGCCATCAGCTCAAGAAAACCGTGAGAAAACTGTGAATGAATGGCGAGCGGATTTCCATGCTAGGAATCCTCCTCCGCTCGCTCCGTTGGATCAGGTTAACTATATGAGTTTGGAGAAGAATCGGGCTCGGGGTCGCATTATTAGTTGGATGTTCGTCAAAGAACTTCACTGCATGGTCGTGAAAAGAGAAAATGGTCTTCAGTATTTCAGAACTCTTCTTAGTATTCTCACACTTCCATACTATGATGTTGCAGTGTTAGCTCAACTAGATGTCATCAATCGAGACGAAGAAAAGATGGTGGATCTGTTCGCTAAGAAAATCAGGTTGGAAAGGAGATTGGGTTGGAAGGATCCTCTGTACAAGCCACAGTTTCCCAGATACGAGCAGATCAGGTTTACACTTGATCCAAAAACAAACACCGCTCGCTATCGGTTAGTGTATGATCCTCCCAAAGTGATGAAGAAGATACCCTTACTGAAGATGAAGAACGACTTTCTTGGAAACTTCCGCTGCTGGGTCTATGACGCGGATACTGGTGAAGCCGTGATCCTATTCAGAGATAATCAGGAGAACTTTAGAATAATAGATCCGATGTGGATTACTAACATGTCCAGATCGGATATTATTGTTCTGAAGGATCATGAGATAAACTACCTGGTTCGGGATCGAGATCAAGCTATGAAGTTTCAGAAGATGGCCTTGTACTGCTTTAATCTGCTGGTCAACGCAGGAAGTGCATGGTCATCACATCATCTGACAGTGGAAAGGACGTCCGAGACTTAAGACACGAAGACCGAGACAAAGCTACAGCCAAGGGGGAGTTTGTTGGTGCACTTGTGTCTGTACTTTGTCTGTATTTTGTAATGTATAAAACGATGTCTTTTGTCTGTTGTGTTCACGTCTTTTGTTATGTTTGTTTATGTGTTGGAATGTATGTTTGACCAAGTCAACCATCCTCCTGGTTTGACTTGGCCAAACAGTCAACACTTAGTGTGATAAATTTGTATGTTTCGAAGGATGTCATCGAAGGATGGATTGTATCCTTCGATGACTTCGAAAGACATCTTTCGATGGACACATATGGACCTCGAAGGATATATCATCCTTCGAGGTATGTATGGATCCTTAAGAGTCTTTCGATGGACATTCTGGTCGATAGATGATCCTTCGACCAGAACTCCTTATCCTTCGTGCATGTCAACTGTTATGGGTATATATATCCCATGTAGGTTTCACTTCATAGTAAGTCATTCAAGTCATTCGGAGATATTGTGAGAGCATTGTGAGTGAACCAAGGTCTTGTAAGAGAGCATTTCAGTTTGGTCAAGGGCTGTAACCGTGTCCACTGAAATACAAGAGAAAACTTTGATATATTGCTTGTCTACTCTTTCTCTTTGTAACTTGTGCTTTCATCTAAACTATCGGTTTGCACTCTAGCTTGGATTCCGCACTTGCTAGAGTGTTAAACATAACAAGGAATAGGTTTATCCTCAACCTCCGAGGGACCTACAAACTGAGATATTTAACTGCTGTTAAGTGATACGCATGACTTATATGAATTCGAAGGTGTACAATGTGCTACTTGGTGATTATCGATGCATTGTCCTTTGTGATTACACATACGTGCCAACTTCGTGAATACCAACTGATCATATACATATGCGTACTTTAGGACTTGACTGATTGTTTGTGAGCACTTACTGTAACATACCGAGCAAATCAAGGTGAGTTCATTGCTTTTCTCTAGCATGCGTCCCGGTGGTTTGGGACAACTGGTAAACATTTGGAAGGGAAACCTTGGGTAAACAACTTAATCGGTTTTGGTTATTAAACATGGAATCTATTATCGGATTGCCTGGAGGGCAATGGGGGTAATTAGTTGATAGCGCTATTAGGTGGGAAACCTCACACCGGGCCGTAAGGACGGGCGTGAACTAATTATCTGGGTATCGCTATGGTTGTTAGAGGCACACTCCTCGGATACATATGGGCACACTCCCTAGGGTATCTAGCGAAGACAACATAGTATCGGTCGTTAAGGGGTACACACTCCCCGGATACATATGGGCACACTCCCTAGGGTATCTAACGTGAACGACATCGTAACGCAGCATTGAATCGCATTAACATACATCTGGTAACAAAACACGTTAACGAAACCTTGAACTCACCAGCGTAGTCTGACACACTTGTTTGCATGCTTGTAGGTCGTTAACATTAGGAACATGGACTTGCTATCTGGGAGTGCTGGAGTGGTCATGGATCGAGGCTCTTGGATTAACTTACATTTGATACATTGGTTTTAAGTATTATTATGAAACAGTCGCTAAACGATTTATTACATGCTTCCGCTATACAACATTGTGAGAATTGATATCATGTTTGACATTTTCAATTGGTAATTAATGGTATGTTTTATTAAGTATTTACTATTGGTTCAATGTGATTGGTGGCTCGAACTCTGATACGTAACACGCCTCGCGGGGTTTCCGCAGGTGGATTTTTGGGGGTGTTACAAAATGGGTCGGGTTCGACAGTATAAGCGATTGATTAGATCGCTTACCTTTACGACCCTAAACAAGCACAAATCTAAAAGCGACGAGCTAAACATGCTAGAACATGTTTAGTAAAGTTAGAAAACAGGTTTGGTATTAAAACAAACGGTTTTAATACCCTAGAGTAGTTTGGTTACAAAATACGCGAGAAAACGCATTTTGGCCGAAACTACGACTCGTCACTGAGCCTAGATAACGTGGTAATCAGTAGGTATAGTTACTAGAGACTATAACCATCGTGATTACGCTCACGTTATGAAGTTCAAACGAACTTCGCGTTGACCATAAATTGGTCAATGCAGAAAGTCAAACACAATTTGACTTTAACGATAAAACGAATGAAAAACGCGAAAGAATACTTACAGAGGGTCCCCGCAAGATTGAATTCCAAGTATTTCTCAGGTATGAAGTGATAATCACTCCAACTTAGAGAAAATCTCAGAATTCAAGTGAGGAATGAATTAAATGAAGGTGTGTATTTATAGGAGAGCTAGAACTGTCAGGATCGTTTATCGGGAAACGAGCTTCGATCTAGACCCTCCACTTGGGCCCATGGTATTGCTAAACAATGGGGCACAAGAAAACCATCAAATTTAGCCCATGGTATTGCAAAAATTGCATTAAAACCCCTGAATTCGACCCAGATTGCAAAATCTGAAGTTTCTGTCTGACAGGCTCTCGCGCCCCGCGTAAGAATTAAGCTTGGCTTACGCGGGCCGCCTAGCCAACTTTGGCAGATTGTCAAAAAAGGTCCCTGCACATCAGAAACTTGCATTTCGGCTCATTTTTGACACGTTTAAGCCCCGTTAACCTCATTTCAAGGCTCTAAGATGAAGTTAAAGTATAGGGAACTCAAAACATGCTCAAAAATATCTCGGATGTCGGTTCGTTTGGTCGTACGGTTGCGTTGTTCGGTTAATTACGACGGAAGTCGTAACGAACGCAAAAACGATCCAAATTAAGCGACGAATGAAATTTTATCATGCCACACACTAAAAAATAATATTTTAATGATTACATGAATTTTTGGATGTTCGGATATATTCAGAACGTAAAATATGCGCGAAAATGCAAACTTGTGCATTTTTTGACGCTTTTAGTCCCTATTGATCAATAAAGTTTATTTTAGCATACCGAACCTCTCAAAGCCTATTTCTTAGCTATGTAAAGGATATTTAGGGTATGTTTAACTTATGGTCAAGTTCCGGAATGTCTGTTACAATTCAAATTGGCATACTTTCGCAGTTTGTCATATTTAGTCCCTGTAAGCGAATAGACTTGATTTCGGCATACCAAACCTTCCAAAGCTTATTTCTAAGTTATGTAAAGGTTATTTAAGGTATGTTAAGCCTATGTCACTGTTCCGGAGTGTTTGTTGCATTAAACTGGTTACATTTATGCATCAATGCGCATATAACCTTCCAGAAAGCGATTTAGAGCCCGAAATCGAACAGGAATTTATATGTGCAAATGATACACATGTTTATACAAATCCCAAGTATGAAATACAATATTTTATTGGTTTGGTATTTGTTTGATGGTTGAAGTGACACAGGTGTCACAGTCTCCCCTTCTTCAGGAAATTTCGTCCCGAAATTTATTTAGAGGAAACTTGTGAGAGCTTGAAACATGAAGTTGAAAATATCGAACAACACTGGTTTGAGTCTTGAACTTCTAGTAACTTTAAATAAAATAATGCTTGCAATGTGAGAGGGTCACTTATATACAAGTATATAAAGCGTTATTGGTGCGTCCACCGTACCTTTATTACATTGTTCACATTTTGTTACGGTTGCCACTATTGGTTCTTACGCATAATAAGTCTTACCGCGGTTTCCGTGCACGGAACTTCGTAATTATGTATGCATCCATAATTACGTAATTCCTTGCATAGTCACGTAGTGCATCTTATAATGTGTAGGGGAAGGAGACAATGAACGAGCCTGTGATGATTGTGACTAGACCATACTGGGGTCCTCTTTAATTGAGTCAATAATGATCTCTAGACCACCAAGGAGTCTTTTCAGCTTATATCATCACATGTCATTCTTAACCAGATTCTGAATCAATCCTTTGACTAGACCACTCAAAGGGTCCTTTTTGAATCATGGAATGGTACTATATAATCCAAGGGTCTTGACTATCACGTAGAAGCCCAATTAAGGATTTGAGATAGTACCTTTTGAATGTCCTACTATGAATCCCTCATATGAAGATATGAAAGGTTCTACGAGGATTTAGATAACGAATATCCAGAGTATTCAAAAACACAAAATGCATAAAAGAAAACACAAGGTGCATAAACACATAATCACATAATTGCTTAACTTGATTTTAAATTTGTCATTAGTTTGCCAATTGCGCACAAGTATTTAAAGCACACTAGGAATCCATTCTGTGGATTTCATTTGTTACTTTAAACATTATCAAGAATCTAACTATGAATATAGGTAGATCTTAAAGAGGAAATTCGATTTCGATTGCAAGGAACCGAAATGTTCGAATTAAGGTACACAAGGAATCCAATTAAGGATTCTGATTTGAATGATAATTATCTACAAGGATCTAATTCTGAAGATAAAAAGATCCCACGTGGATTTTGGGAATTGAAGATGTTTTGAAACCTTGCACTGGATGTGCTTAAGTCAAAACATGAAGTAAAAATGCTTATGAAGTTGAGATGCTAGATATGCCAAGGTGACATATGAAGCGGAAATTGAAGGTTAAGTTAATGTATGAGGAAAATATTTTGAAAACTATGCATGGGGTTCTAAAATGTGTTCAATGTTTTTGGAAACCTTATATATAATACTTTTGAAAACATAAAGTAGGTGTATTAGGTAGGCATATTTATAAAAAATGTTTTAAAATCACGCGAGATGAATTTTGAAATTATGTATAAGGTTTTTGAAAACATGAATGATGCTTTTGAAATCATGCACTTGATATAAGTAGTTATATTTTATTAATAACATTTTGAAATCATGAAGGCTGTTTTTGAAAACATAGACAATGTTTTTTGAAATCATGGAGATTGTTTTTGAAAATATAGACAATGTTTTTGAAATCATGCATATGATATGTTAAGTAAGTACACTATAATAAAAATGTTTTTGAACTATATATAAAATGTTTTTGAAGTCATGAAGGTTGTTTTGAAAACTTATGTTATGCATGTTGAAAAAATCAGAACATAATGGGTATGAGATTTGAAAATACCCTTAGTTATCTAACCAAGGATTCAAAGGCACAGATGCGCAAAAAGCACGATTACTCAAAATTTCGCTTTATTTCTTGTACTTTGTCTCATAGAATGAAACGAGTACTTAAAATTTTCAAGGAAATCATGAGCGATCACTTGAAAGGGAGAACCACAAGAGTAGTTTGTAAAGAGCATAGTTCCTTGATGTAGGTATTATAGGGAAATGCCATACACACATGTAACTACCTTTGTATATCAGAATTGCGAACAACGACTTTTATTTATGAACAAAACAGATTGTTTCACAATACAAGAAAACAAAAGAAACAAAGGCATAAGGCAGCAACATCTTTTGCTCGGCCAAATGCTTATCCAAGGGTTGGATTTGCATTGACAATCTTTGGGCATTTGTTCCTGAAATGGCTCGTTTCGCCACAGTTGTAGCAAGTACCAGACGGAAAACGAGCTTGAGTAGGGTTGACTTGGAGTTGGGTAGCAGCAAGATTTGCAACAGCTTTGTTCTGGATAGCAAAGCGGCATATGCTAATCAAATGTCCCAACCGTCCAAAGTAGGTACATTTGGAGCAGGGTATGAGGTTTGAATGATGATGGTTGCATCGGTTGCACCATGGGGCAGTTCCTATGTACGACTTCCTAGCTGGTGGCGCTGCCACTTGGCTAGGTCCCGCTTGATTAGGTGTAACTGCTGCGGGTTTCCTTGAAGCCTTACGCTTCCTTGATTTTGGTGCAGGCTTGACTTCTGCTTCCTTTGGTGACTCTTGAGTGGCTCCATTTTTGAGACGAGGCATGGCAATGCCTAGATCCACAGACTTCAAAATTACTTCGCCTATTTGCTAGGAAAATTTGGCTGTTTGCTCGGACATTTGACCGTTATTGAGATGAAGAGACATTCTAGAAGAAAATGAAAGACATAGGAAGCAACAAATGGAATGTTATCGGATAAACAAAACAGAAAGGCAATGCATACGAATTGCGATCATTTGTTTGCTACCTAAGGCAAACAAATGAGACGGTGACAAATCAAAGCAAACGGGTCATAATAATGCATCGCTGAAGACATGCTTGCCTATAAGTGAACACTCACCCCAAGAGTTCCGAGGTAAGAGTGACTGGTCCGATAATGCGGATTTGTACGAACACTCTAGCCTTAGACAGAAAACTCGGAGTACAGGCATTCACCCTTCCAGTTTGCACATGTTCACATTATAAGACCCAAACTTTGACGAGATTTGAAAACTTAGAGGGTTCAAAACCTAGTAATCAATCATCCTAGAACAGATGATTAGTTTTCAAAGCGGTTTTGAAATTTATGTTCTTGTTGTGGTTGTCGCCTAAGGATAGGTGACGGTATTGTTTTATGACTAAACGCAAGTAAACTCACGTTTGGGTCCTAGGAAGGTTATAGACTAGGTCAAAGCATTACTAATAACCTAATTCCCTATAACCATGAGCTCTGATACCAACTTTTCTGTCACACCCCGACCACGTAAAACAACAAAACGTGGCGGAAACGTCGGGGAGTGTTGTAACAGAATCATTGTTTCATAACACATAGAAAATTGAAATGTTGTTTTATTGATTAAAAGAGTTACAATGTCTTAACAAACAAAGTAGTAAAACAAAATTTAACTAGTCTTGCATCTTTTATTGTCACTAAGGCCTCGTCCAATCCTATCTGAGCATGCATCAATATCATCATCAAATATCATCAACTATTGTACCTGAAACACATGTGAAAATACATCAGCATAAAAATGCCGGCGAGTACATAGGTTTTGTGAAAAATAGGATTCATGACTTAGGTTTTAAAAAAAAATGTTTAATGAAAACTTGCCATGAATCCAGTTTAAGTGTTTGCTTTTATAAAACGTTTGAAAAGCGATAATAAGGTAGATGATATGTAAAAGAGTAATGTAAGGTTAATTGAATAACCAAGTAAAAATGAGTTTGTATAAAATAAGTTGTTTGTAAAACAATGTCTTGTGAAAGATATGTCTAAACTGAAATGATTTAAACAACGCTACGATATGTAATATCATACAAACACTTATATATAGGAAGTACCAGCGTCGTATCCACCATGCTTGTATCATATTACACACGCCTCGTCACTTAAATCACTTTAAACAAACCACCAAAGTATAAAGTTCATGTTTAAACCGACCATCAAATGCTCTTGTATGAATCATTGTCAATGTTTAAAAGTCCAAAATGTAGTCATGTAGTTATGTATGTGTTAACAAAAGTTATGTATGGTAAGTAAAAATGAGACTACTTAAACCATAAGTAAAAATGAACCAAAACAAAGTATTTTGAATAAATAAAAAATTTATGTTTTGCAAAGTAAAAACATGTTTTAATGATACAAACATTTAAGTGTGACCATACGCCTTTCGCCACACTTTTTTTTTCCAGCTCAAGTGTGACCAAAGGTCCAGTCATCGTAGGCATCATACGGCCACATTCACTTATGTGTGGCCATAGCAACTTAAACTGTGGCTAAAAGGTCTTGTTGAAATCAATCATTTTGTCAAATAAGTGTGGCTAAACGAGTAGCAACAACCACATGAATTCACTATATGTGTGGCCATTTCTATTATACAGTCACCAATAAGTTTGTTTTAGCCACATTAATTTTAAAAAACTATGACAAAAAAAGGTTGTTGTAATCAAGAAAATGGTCCATTAAGTGTGGCTAAATGGTATCAATGGTCACATGAATTTATTGTAAGTGTGGCCGTCTGTATTATATAGCCACATGAATTCACTGTAAGTGTGACCGTTTCTGTTATATAGTCACTAAAATGTTTGTTTTAACCACATAATTTTTTAAAAACTGTGGCAAAAAGGTTGTTGTAATTAACAAAATTGTCCATTATGTGTGACTAAAGGTATCGATGGCCACATGAATTTATTTTAAGTGTGGCCGTTTCTATTGTATAGTCACATGAGTTTAACATAAGTGTGTCTGTTTCTATTATATAGTCACTAAAAAGTTTGTTTTAGCCACATGAATTTTAAAAAAATGTGACAGAAAGGTTGTTGTAATTAAGAAAATGGCCCATTAAGTGTGACAAAATGGTATCAACAGTTAAGTGTGGTCATTTCTATTTTGTAGTCACATATATCGTTGTGGCTATGTGACCATTTTCGTGTAATTAGCAATTTTATTTTCAATTTTTCGTAGAATTAAAACAATAGCAAAGATGAAGAAACCTAAAAACAAAATTAATAATATTAACAATAGTAAACCAAAATCCATACATAAATTGTCAATTTGAATACTAAATACATAAACTGGCATCAATCCTAGCAGCACTTGCAACAACACCACTTTTTGTCTCAACGTACATCGCTCCTGGAAGCACTTGCAACGTAACCTTCTCTCATTCCTTGAAAAACTTTTTCTGTTTTCATTTTGGCCATTAGCTGGCCCCTTTTTTAGTGTGGGTTTAAAAGAGTCGTACGGGGTTGGCGTGGGGGAAAACATCTATTGAGGTGCATGAAAGTTGATCCAGTTCAAGCAATGCATGTGGTTGAAGATGATAAATCTTCGGATCCAGGTGACGCTAACCCGAACCCTTCTGCAGGACAACCTAGATCCACTGATGATTGGCAGAAGAAGTTGGATTTAGAGCTGATTTCATCATGCTCTCCGATCAAAGCTTCTTCATCCCCAAATGAAGGTGAAGAAAACTCCACGCCTTTGAAATACATATCTTTGAAAAAGTTGATATCTAAAGCATCATCGCTATCACCTACACCTGCGATTTTCTCAAAAGATGAGGCTGACAGAAGAATCAATGTAGAGGCAGGCGGTCAGAGATTGAAGAAAACCAGGCCTAGATGGAACATTGATAAGAAGAGAGTAAGATCCAGCTTTTCGATCCAGCTATCGCGTAAGGAAATTAAGGAGGATTTCATTGCTATAACAGGAAAGACTCCTCCAAGAAAGCCTAATAAGCCGCCTCGAAGTCTTCAGTTGAAACTAGATGTCCGCAATCGCCGATCGATGCATGTTTTGCAAACTTTGCAGGACAAGTAACACCCTGTTTCAACCAAAAGTACCATATTCAGTATTTATAACAAAGAGAACAAAACAGGAAATTGATGTGTGAGAGAGTTTGTTAGTTCCTCAATTGCTGCCTTTTCTTCATCACGGCAGTCAATCATGATTAAATTGCAAGTAATCCTCCTAGAGCTTGAATATTAATTTTATATCAGGATGAGGATATCTTGATTTTAACATGTCTACAACAACCACCATACCTCTATCCCAGTGGATAGAGAGGTGAAATAGTATAATAACATGGTGAAACAGTATAATAGTAACAAATTAATTAAATTATTTAGAACTAGAAGTTGTGTCTCTCTTATTTGTTTTACATAAAAACCCTTATTATCGAGTAAACATTTCATAAATTCATAATCCTGTTGGTTGTTTTTCCATACGAGTCTGCTACTGACACTAACTTTGACCAGTTTCAACCCATAACTTTTAAAAATTAACAAGTTGACAATGAACAAAAACCACTAGGTGCCAAACAGTTGAGTATTTTAACAAAATTATAAAGATACTTTTTGTTGGATTTTTATTTCTCCTAATCTGAATAACTCAACATCAAAATAACTTGATTTTAACAAGTATGGTTAATATTATCAGAAAATTAACCAAGTATGAAATAAATGTGCATGTTAACACTCAAAATACACATTCATAATCTAAAAAAAAGAAAAAAACATAACGATATGAACATTTTGATTTGACCATACCTATTAAGAATCAACATGTTACGATCCGATCCACACAGACGAAAGAGAGATCCATGTATACAATGTGTGGACTGATGGCTAACACACAATTCAAATAAAAAAAATGATCAGAACATGTTCAACCCAGATAATCCGCAGATCAATGGCTTTTAAAAACAATCAAAGTATAATGAAACAACTTACAAAAACAGCGAATCAGATCTCTCGATCATCTTGCCCTGAGGTTACTGTGTTAGAGCAGGGTTCAACAATTTTAGGAAAAGGTTTACCTGTGGTGGTTTTCCACTGCTATAGCCGTCGTTTGCTTGTGGCGATTTCGCCATCGTCACCATCAGAGCCGGTATTAGGGTTCGAGAGGAGAAGGCACAATTGTAGCCGCCGCATAGGTGAGAAGAGGGTTGCCGCCGGTTAGGTGAGAAGTGGAGGTTGTCGCCGTGAGATTTGCCGCCGTGAGATTTGCCGCCGTGAGTTTTGCTGCGTGCGTTAGGGTTCGAGGGGAGAGGAAGAGTTTGGGGGAAGTTTTGGGGGGAAGGAAGTTCGTGACTGTGTATATATTTACGGTTTGATTTTTTTATTAGAAGTTTTTTAGGGAATTTCACCAAAATTCCTAAAATAATGAGTATTTGATTTTTTTTTATTTGCTGCTTCATCAAAAAATAGTAAACAATTTAAAAAAAAATGTAATTGGTTGAAAGAGGTTAGGATCCACCATTCACCCCTCTCCCTCCGCTCTATCTTCTATTCCCACACATCGGTGTATACTCACCGCAAACATCACTTCCCACTGACCTTTTTGAAGCTGGCAGCCCCTTCCCCGAGACCACTCCCTCCACCCTAAAATATGCCATAGCACCAACAAATGATTATTGTACTAGTGATAGTTTGCAAGAAAAAGAATTCTGGAAGCGGTTACCACACCGTAAGGAGATGAAAACTTTAGGGGAAACCATGGAAATTTGGGGAAAATTAGGGTAGCAAAATGGATTACATAAGCGGGAAGTCAAAACTTGGGATACGAAAATTAAAATTTCAACTACTTTAATAATAAAAGCTCATAAAAATGGGATACAAAAATTAAAATTTCAACTATTTTAATAATACAAGCTCATAAAAAGAAAAGTACGAATGGCAAGTGATTTCACAATATTATAATAATGGCATAATTTTTATATAAAAAGTTATCAAAACAACATGGCCTAGCATGTTAACCATGGATCCATTATGAACAAATGATAGACTTTCATTGGTTCGTTTGGTTCATATTTTGGAAACAAAAGAAACCTATGTTGAGAAACCCTAACTTTGAATCATTGATGATCACAGACAGTGACGGATCTTGCCTGTTGAACGTGTCAGGGTCGAAAGACACAGGCACTAAAAAAAACCCGGGCAAGCCCGAGCCAAAAATAGTATATATAAAAAAATTCAATTGAAATGCGGAAAATTAGCACTACGGCCGAAAAACTTGCCTGGGCCATAGGCCTTCTAAGAATCGCCCCTGATCACAGAGCATAGTAATTGAAGCGCACAAATCCAAAATAACCAAATTAAAAAAACACATTAAGACATGTACGATCCAATATTGGCCATTGTAATCCATTTAGACCCAATGTGGTCTATTAAGACATCAATGATCCACAATTAGTCATCATGCTCCATTAAGGCCCATATGGTCCATTAAGACATGTATTATCGACTATTGACCATTATGATCCATTAAGGCCCAATATAGTCCATTAAGAAATTTTGATCTACTATTGACCTTGTGATCCATTAAGGCCCAATATAGTTCATTAAGACATATACGATTCACTATTAGCCAATGTGACATATCAAAGCCCAATAAGGTTCATTAAGACATATACGATCCACTATTGTCTATTGTGCTCCATTAAGACCCAATATGGTCCATTAAGACATATACGATCCATTATTGGCCATTGTGTTCCACATAGGCTCAATTGGCCCATTAACACATATATGATATACTATGGTGCATTGTGATCCATTAAGACATGTATGATCCACTATCATTTACGCCTAATATGGTCCATTAAGACATGTGCGATCTACTATTGTCCATTGTGATCCAATATGGTTCATTGACATATCTATGACCACTATTGGCCATTGTGACCCAGTAAAGCCCAATATGGTCCATTAACACATATATGATTAGAGATGAGTTCGGTACCGGTACCGGTACTGGTACTGGTACCGAACATGGCGGTACCGAAAATGCCAATACCGGAAATAATCAAATACGGGTACAGGTACCGGTACCAAAATTGTTCGGTATGGTATTGTATAGTACTCGTGCCGCAACGCTATATGAAAGTAATTAAAATTGGTAAACTATCGGTACCGTATCGAACTGAAAGTACCAATATTGAAAACAATTAACTACGAGAAATTCGGTACCACTATTAATATACATACATTAATATATCATTTAGAAGAAAATAAATATGGTTTAAAATATATAATATTTAATAATAGTTTGAATTATTAAATATCTAGTAAGATTTTTTTTATTTTTTAATATTAAATAATGTAATTTTTTTAAATAAGAATATTATTTGAGAGAAAAGTTTTGAATCAAATATTTTGGGGGGAAGTTTAAGTTTTAGGATAAAATATTTTGGGGTTAAGTTTAAATTTTAAAATGAAATATTTTGGAGGGAAGTTTTAAGATGAAATATTTTAGGTGGAAGTTAAAGTTTTGGAATTAAATATTTTGGGGGGAATTTTTAAAGATATAGTAAGTTTAACATTTGGTCACACATTTTTTTAATGACATTTGATAATTTTTCGTCACACAAAATAAACAAAATGATGATTGTATGACGAATGTTAATGTAAAACCACATTAAATTTTGTAATTTTAAATGTGACTATTGTCTAACCTTTGGTTACATAAAATAATATATGTGGCTACATGTATTAGATTTTAGCCACATTATTAAACATATCATGTGGTCGTAGAATACATTTGGCCACACTTTTCAAATGTGGATGTTTTATCTTAACGTGTGGCTAAAGGTTTGGAATAATTTTGTGTTTAGTCACGCGAAACAAATACAGTAACCGTAGATCAAATTTGGCCACACTTTTTTAGTGTGACTAATAAATGTCACAGTTTTTTCTTAAAGTATGGCTAAAGGTTTTGAATACACATATTATTGGTCACAGGAAAATATATAATATGATCGTAGATAACATTTAGCCACACTTTGCTAGTGTGGCAAATATATGTCACAATTTTTTTCTTAAAGTGTGGCTAAATGTGTCAAATACATGTTTTTTCGTCACATGAAACAAAAATACTTGGTCATAGATCACATTTGGCCACACATTTCGATTTGTGGCTAATAAATGTCACATTATTTTCTAAAAGTGTGGCTAAAGGTTCTGAACCGGTATAAATGGTCACATTAATAATAAAATGTGTGGCTAAAGATGTTTTAAAATGTTATGAATAACCTTTAGCCACACATTTTTATAAATGTGTGGCTGGGCGGTTTTGCCAAAAGTGTGGCCGTAGCCCCTTTTTCACGTAGTGTGATAAGTTAAAGCATACATCCAAGCCTTGAGACAGCAGGATAACCTTAGAGTAAAGGTTATCAAAAAGAAATGTTTTCGGATTCGGTCATTCCATCCATCCAAACAAACCTAGGATTTTAGGAACGGGATTTGTCAAGTCCTATGGTACCACTACCTACTACCGAGCGGCATGATCGGTGTTAATGGATGTAATAAAGAACCATTAAACAAACCAAATGTTATACTAAATGTAAACAAGTTATGTGAAAACAATGTACTAAGTATGTTAAGTAAACATACAAAGTAGAAAAATCATGTAAATCACTGTGTTAGCATGTTAAATGAACATACATAGCAAAAGAAATGTAATGTAAAACAATGTGCTAGCATGTCAAGTAAACATACATAGCAAAACATAATGAGATCATGTACTAATAGTGTACTAATGAACATAACAAGTATATGATATGAAAACATGAAAAGCACGAAAGTAACAAGTAGGCACATGTGTTTCACCCCAAAATGTTTGAAAAATAGTAAAAGAGGGGACTATGTACTCACTTGAGGGTGCTTAGAAGTCTTGAACAACAACCAAGCAAGGCTAGATGGATCACGGAATCAAACGGCACCCTATATAGATAACTACATAAATAACCGTACCTAAATCGGGGGATTGGATAGTATGAGGTTTCGTAAACCAAATGAGTATTGGAACTCATATTATATGGTTAAACAAGCCCTCATACTAAAACGAAACCTAGCCTAAGTTCTTATGACCCATTACGACCCGTTTAGGTAGCTTATGCTACTTTAACGCGTCGTTCGCGTAAAACGCGTTCAGACCGCTTAACTAGTCCTATGACAAGTAAAATATGCCTTAACATATCTAATATAGTTACCCAATCAGTATAGATGTCAAAATTTAGGTTACATATGCTTTAAATGAATTTATGCGTAAAAGGGTATTTTGGTAATTTACCTAAGGTATATAAACTACCTATCATACAACTATTTAAACGATGTGACCATAAGGTATAACCTTGGAAGGTTATTCCCTATACAACTATGGTCACCTATCTTAATGATCGACCAAATGGGTCGGATTCGACAGTATAAGCGATTGATTAGATCGCTTACCTTTACGACCCTAAACAAGCACAAATCTAAAAGCGACGAGCTAAACATGCTAGAACATGTTTAGTAAAGTTAGAAAACAGGTTTGGTATTAAAGCAAACGGTTTAATACCCTAGAGTAGTTTGGTTAAAAAATACGAGAGAAAACGCATTTTGGCCGAAACTACGTCTCGTAACTGAGCCTAGATAACGTGGTAATCAGTAGGTATAGTTACTAGAGACTATAACCATCATGATTACGCTCACGTTATGAAGTTCAAACGAACTTCACGTTGACCATAAACCGGTCAATGTAGAAAGTCAAACACAGTTTGACTTTAACAATAAAACGAATGAAAAATGCGAAAGAATACTTACAAAGGGTCCCCGCAAGATTGAATTCCAAGTATTTCTCAGGTATGAAGTGATAATCACTCCAACTTAGAGAAAATCTCAGAATTCAAGTGAGGAATGAATGAAATGAAGGTGGGTATTTATAGGAGAGCTAGAATCGTTAGGATCCTTTATCGGGAAACGAGCTTCGATCTAGACCCTCCACTTGGGCCCATGGTATTGCTAAACAATGGGGCACAAGAAAACCATCAAATTTAGCCCATGGTATTGCAAAAATTGCATTAAAACCCCTGAATTCGACCCAGATTGCAAAATCTGAAGTTTCTGTCTGACAGGCTCTCGCGCCCCGTGTAAGAATTAAGCTTGGCTTACGCGGGCCGCCTGGCCAACTTTGGCAGATTGTCAAAACAGGTCCCTGCACATCAGAAACTTGCATTTCGGCTCATTTTTGACACGTTTAAGCCCCGTTAACCTCATTTCAAGGCTCTAAAATGAAGTTAAAGTATAGGGAACTCAAAACATGCTCAAAAATATCTCGGATGTCGGTTCGTTTGGTCGTACGGTTGCGTTATTCGGTTAATTACGACGGAAGTCGTAACGAACGCAAAAACGATCCAAATTAAGCGACGAATGAAATTTTATCATGCCACACACTAAAACATAATATTTTAATGATTACATGAATTTTTGGATGTCCGGATATATTCAGAACGAAAAATATTCGCGAAAATGCAAACTTGTGCATTTTTTGACGCTTTTAGTCCCTATTGATCAATAAAGTTTATTTTAGCATACCGAACCTCTCAAAGCCTATTTCTAAGCTATGTAAAGGATATTTAGCGTATGTTTAACTTATGGTCAAGTTCCGGAATGTCCGTTACAGTTCAAATTGGCATACTTTCGCAGTTTGTCATATTTAGTCCCTGTAAACGAATAGACTTGATTTCGGCATACCAAACCTTCCAAAACTTATTTCTAAGTTATGCAAAGGTTATTTAAGGTATGTTAAGCCTATGTCACTGTTCCGGAGTGTTTGTTGCATTAAACTGGTTACATTTATGCATCAGTGCGCATATAACCTTCCAGAAAGCGATTTAGAGCCCGAAATCGAACAAGAATTGATATGTGCAAATGATACACATGTTTATACAAATCCCAAGTATGAAATACAATATTTTATTGGTTTGGTATTTGTTTGATGGTTGAAGTGACACAGGTGTCACATATATGGACTCCTAGAACTCAAGTTGGGCTAGGCCTAAATTACTTGAATACATGGGCATGGCCTAATAACAATAAATCATGGGCAGGGGCCCAATAACAATAAATCATGGGCAAGGGCCCAATAACATTAAAACATGGTCAAGGCCCACTAACATTAAAACATAGGAATGGCCCAATGACATAAAAGACATGGGCTCGGTCCAATGACATAAAAACATGGGTTAGACCCAATAACATAAAAGGATATGGGCTAGGCCCAATGACATTAAAACATGGGCAAGGCCCAATGACATAAAAGACATGGGCTAGGCCTAATGACATAAAACGTGGGCTAGGCCCAATGACATGGGCTCGGCCCAATGACACGCGTGCGAAGCACGAGGACATGTGAAGGGCGAAGCCTGTTCACACTCGATTAAATACACACAAAGTGTATATATATACTTGTGAAATAATTATACATATAACAATCGAACGAACAAACTACCAACACTCTAAAATACAAAGTTGTTCCAAATATGACAAGTGAAAACATAATAAGAATTTGTCACACCCCGACCACGTAAAACATCAAATCGTGGCGGAAACGTCGGGGAGTGTTGTAACAGAATTATTGTTCCACAACCAAGGTAATTAAAATAATATTTTATTCATCACCCAAGGGTGGAATACATTGTTCGAAACAAGAACCAATATGTTACATTGTCATAAAGCCACAGAATTAAAGAGTACATAACGTAATTAAACTAAGTCTAGCTCTGTTTTATGTCACTAAGGCCCAAGTCCACCCTAGCGTGTCACGATCATCCTATGCATTAGCTCCTGAAACACATGTGAAAATAGGTACGTCAGCATAAAAATGCCTGTGAGTAACATAGGTTTTATGAAAATAGGATTCATGACTTAGGTTTAAGAAAATGTTTAATGAAAACTTGTCATGAATCTAGTTTAAGTGTTTGCTTATAAAATGTTTGAAAAGCGATAACAAATCAGTTAATATGTATGTATAAAAGAATGTTGTATGGTTAAAAGAATAACCAAGTAAAAATAAGTTGTATGAAATAAATTGTTTTGTAAAACAAAGTCTTGTGAAAAAGATATTATTTGTGTAAAATGTATAAGTCCAAAATTGAATGATTTAAATAACGGTATGTCATGTAATACAATACAAGCACTTATATATAGGAAGTACCAGCGGCGTATCCACCATGCTTGTAGCATACTACACACATATCGTTACTTAAGTCACTTAAACAAACCACCAAAGTATTCATGTTCAAACCAATCATCAAATGTTCTTGTCTAAACCATTGTCAGTGTTTAAAACCCAAAATGTAGTCATGTAGTTAAGTGTAAACAAAAGTTATGTATGGTAAGTAACAAAATGAGAATACTTAACCATAAGTAAAAAAAAAGAAACAAAACAAAGTATTATGAATAAATCAAAAAGTTATGTTTTGCCAAGTAAAAGCTTGTTTTATTGATACAAACCTTTATGTGGTAAGTTAACGCATTACATTCAAGCCTTGAGACAGCAGGATAACCTTAGAGTAAAGGTTATCAAAGTAAAATGTTTTCGGATTCAGTCATTCCTTTCATCCAAACCAACCCAGGATGTCAGGAACGGGATTTGTCAAGTCCTATGGTACCATTACTTACTACCGAGCGGCGTAGCTAATGTTAATGAATGTAGTAAAGAACCGTTTATGCAAACCAAATGTCATACCAAATGTAAACAAGTATTGTGAAAACAATATACTAAGTATGCTAAGTAAACATACAAAGCAGAAAAGTCATGTAAATCAATGTGCTAGCATGCTCAGTAAACATACATAGCAAAAACGTAATGTAAAACAATGTGCTAATATGCCATGTAAACATATATAGCAAAACAATGTAATGTAAATCAATGTGCTAGTATGCTAAGTCAACATACATAGCAAAACAATGTAATGAAATCATGTACTATAAGTGTACTAAGAACATAGCAAGCATATGATGTGAAAACAAGAAAGCACGAAAGTAACAAGTAGGCACATGTGTTTCACCCCAAAATGTTTGGAAAACAGTAAAAGAGGGGTCTATGTACTCACTTGAGATTGCTTAGAAGTCGTAGGATAACCACCAAGCAATGCTAGAAGATCACGGAATCAAACGGCACCTATATAGGTATCTACATTAATAAACGGACCTCTCGGAGGATCGGGTAGTACGAGGGTTCGTAAACCAAATAAGTGTAGTAACTTATGTAATATGGTTTAACAAACCTACATACTAAAACGAAACCTATCCTAAGTGCTTTTGACCCGTTATGACTCGTTTAGGTAGCTTATGCTACTTTAACGCGTCGTTTGCGTAAAACGCGTTCGGAATGCTTAACTAGTCCTATGACAAGCAAGTTATGCCTTATCATGCTTAATATTGTTGCTAAATCAGTTTATATGTCAAAAATTATGTTACATAGGCTTAAAATGAATTTTGGCGCAAAAAGGGAATTTTGGTAATTTACCTAAGGCATAAGAACTACTTATCATACAACTACTTAAACGTCGTGACCATAAGGTATAACCTCGGAAGGTTATTCCCTATACAATTATGGTCACCTAAAATGTTTGGTTGGATCCAAATTATCGACCAAATGGGTCGGGTTCGTAAGCATAAGCGATTGATTAGATCGCTTACCTTTACGACCCTAAACAAGCACAAATCTAAAAGCGACGAGCTAAACATGCTAGAATATGTTTAGTAATGTTAGAAAACAGGTTTGGTATTTAAAACAAACGGTTTTAATACCCTAGAGTAGTTTGGTTACAAAATACGCGAGAAAACGCATTTTGGCCGAAACTTCGACTCGTCACTGAGCCTAGATAACGTGGTAATCAGTAGGTATAGTTACTAGGAACTATAACCATCGTGATTACGCTCACGTTATGAAGTTCGAACGAACTTCGCATTGACCATAAACTGGTCAATGCAGAAAGTCAAACAAAGTTTGACTTTCGAACTCGAAAAGTAATAAAAGAACGAAGGAATACTTACAAAGGGTCCCCACAAGATTGAACTTCCGAGTATTCTCAGGTATGAAGTGCTAAAACACCCCAACTTAGAGAACAAACTCAGAATTCAAGTGTGGGAAAAGAGTGAAAAGAGTGGGGGTATATATAGGTGAAGCACTACCGTTAGGATCGTTTCTTGGAGAAGAGGGCACGATCTAGGCCGTACATTTGTCAAATCCTGATTTGGTACCTTGATGGGCACACAAACCAGCCCATAGGAACCCCAAAACCATGTGCACAAGTGGGTAAAAGCTGGATCTAGCTGGAAAACACTTTCTGCTGTTCTGGGGGTTGCTTACGGATCGTAAGCATGTCCATACGGTCCGTAAGGACCCTGCAGACCAGCTAACTTTCAGTTTTGGCAGATTTGGTCCCTGTGCGCGTATGGACGTGTTTTGGCACTTCTAAAACCCGTCAAACCCATTTTTAAGCTCTAAAATGAAGTTAAAGTATAGGGGACTTGAAATATGCTCAAAAATATGCCGGATGTTAGTTCGTTTGGCAGTACGATTCCGTTGTTCGGTTAATTACGACGGAAGTCGTAATGGACGCAAAAACGGTCCAAATTGCGCGACGAATGGATTTTTGACAAGCCGAACACTAAAACATAATATTTTAATGCTTACATAAATTTTTGGATGTCCGGATGTATTCAGAACGTAAGTTATGCGCGAAAATGCAAACTTTTGCACTTTTTGACACTTTTAGTCCCTGAATGACCCAAAAGTTTATTTTAGCACACCGAACCCCTCAAAGCCTATTTCTAAGCTATGTAAAGGATATTTAAGGTGTGTTTAACTTATGATCATGTTCCGGAATGTTCGTTACAGTTCAGATTGGCATACTTTCGCAGTTTGTCAGTTTTAGTCCCTGTAAGCGAATTAACTAGATTTTGCCATACCAAAGCCTTCGAAACTTATTTCTAAGTTATGTAAAGGTTATTTAAGGTATGTTAAGCATAAATTGATGTTCCGGAGTATTTGTCGTGTTTAACTGATTACGTTTACGCACCAGTTTGTGTATAATTCTCCAGAAAGCGATATAGAGTTTGAAATCAAATAAAAGTCAAAACATGAAAAACATCAAACATAAACAAACAAACATAGGGATCAAATAACTTTATTTCATTGATAACTGAACTGTTTACAATGATTACAAGCACAGATGTCACAGTCTCCCCTACTTGTGGAAATTTCGTCCCGAAATTTGTTTAGAGGAAACTCGTGAGAATAGATGTGGATACTTCGCCTTCATTTGATCTTCACGTTCCCAAGTAAACTCAGGTCCACGTTTAGATTCCCAGCGAACTTTAACCAACGGAATGCGCTTGCATTTAAGCCATTTGACTTCACGATCCATAATTTCCACAGGTTTCTCAACAAAATGTAGTGTTTTATCAACACGGATTTCGTCAAGTGGTATGTGGAGGTTCTCATCAGCTAAACACTTTTTGAGATTGGATACGTGGAAAGTTGGATGAACATTTCCAAGTTCGGGAGGTAATGCAAGTCTGTAGGCTACCTTACCGATTCTTTTGACGATCTTGAATGGTCCAACGTATCTAGGTGCAAGTTTTCCTTTCTTTCCAAATCTGATCACACCTTTCCAAGGTGAGACCTTAAGTAATACACGATCACCGACTTGGAATTCTAAGGGCTTGCGTCGTCGGTCCGCGTAACTCTTTTGACGGCTTCGAGCTGCCTGTAAGTTATCACGAACTTTCTTAACCTTGTCAGTTGTCTTTAGAATGAGGTCAGGTCCAGTAAGCTGAGCCTCACCGATCTCATTCCAGCAGGCTGGTGAACGACATTTTCGACCATAGAGAGCCTCGAAAGGAGCCACGTTGATGCTGGAGTGATAACTATTGTTGTAGGAGAATTCAATCAATGGAAGATGTGAATCCTAACTACCACCAAAATCGATCACACAAGCTCTTAGCATATCCTCCAAAGTCTGGATTGTTCTTTCAGTTTGGCCATCTGTTTGTGGATGATATGCTGTGCTCAGATTGAGTTGGGTCCCCATAGCAGATTGCATGGTTCTCCAAAATCGAGAAGAGAAGCGAGCATCCCTATCATAATAATGTTCAAAGGAACACCATGTCGAGATACAATTTCATCCACGTAGATTTTGGCCAGATCTTCAGCAGATAGATTCTCACGGATCGAAAGGAAATGCGCTGACTTAGTAAGACGATCAACAACTACCTAGATGGCATCATGACCTTTCTTAGTGCGCGGAAGTTTAGTAATGAGATCCATAGCAATGTTTTCCCATTTCCAAACTGGGATCTCAGGTTGCTCCAAAAGACCATAAGGATGTTGGTGTCAGCCTTAACCTTGAGACACGTAAGGCATTTGGAAACGTAAAAGGCAATGTCTTTCTTCATACCAGGCCACCAATACTGAGTACGAAGATCCTTATACATTTTATCTGAGCCAGGATGAATAGAATAACAAGACTTATGGGCCTCATCCATAAGCAAAGTGCGAAGATCATCTTGGCATGGGACCCACAAACGGTCCATGAAATAATACGATCCATCTTCCTTCAGCACAAGATCAGGCTTAATGTGATAGGGTAATTCCTTACCCATCAAGTCTTGTGAAACACAAGCCTGTTGGGCCTGAGTAATGCGTGCTTGGATATCAGATCGAGCTTGAATAGCAGATTGAACACGAACACAATGAAACACAGTACGTTCCTTACGACTTAATGCGTCAGCCACAACATTCGCTTTACCAGGATGGTAGCGAATTTCGCAATCATAGTCGTTTAGGAGTTCGACCCAACGTCTTTGCCTCATGTTGAGTTCTTTCTGGTTGAAGATATGCTGGAGACTTTTGTGGTCAGTGAAAACCACACATTTTGTGCCATACAAATAGTGTCTCCAGATTTTGAGAGCGAAGACAACTGCACCCAACTCAAGATCATGAGTGGTGTAGTTTCTCTCATGTACCTTCAATTGCCTTGATGCGTAGGCTATGACTTTGTTCCTTTGCATCAGAACACATCCAAGACCCAATTTCGATGCATCACAGTAAACAACAAAATCATCATTGCCCTCAGGCAAAGTCAGAATAGGTGCATCACAAAGCTTCTGCTTCAAGTTCAGAAATGCTTCCTCTTGTTTAAAACCCATTCAAAGGGTTTGTTCTTCTGAGTTAGAGCAGTTAGAGGAACTGCAATCTTTGAGAAGTTCTCGATGAAGCGGCGGTAATAACCCGCAAGACCAAGAAAAGAACGAACCTCAGTAGGAGTAGTAGGCGTATCCCAATCCTTAATCGCACTGATCTTGGAGGGATCTACATGAATACCTTGTTCGTTGACAATATGCCCCAAAAATTGAACTTCCTTAAGCCAAAATTCACATTTGGAGAACTTGGCAAAAAGTTGCTCTTTCTTTAGGAGTTCCAGAGTAAGACGAAGATGGCGCTCGTGATCAGCTCGCGTCTTAGAGTAAATCAAGATGTCATCAATGAAAACGATGATGAACTTATCCAAATAAGGCCTGCAGACCCTATTCATCAAGTCCATGAAAACAGCAGGAGCATTGGTCAAACCGAATGGCACGACTGTGAACTCATAATGCCCATATCGAGTGCGGAATGCTGTTTTGGGAATATCCTCTTCATGCACATGAAGTTGATGATACCCAGAACGAAGGTCAATCTTCGAAAAGCAAGTAGCACCCTGTAACTGGTCAAAGAGATCATCAATGCGAGGTAGGGGATATCGATTCTTGATGGTAAGCTTATTCAGCTCACGATAATCGATACACATTCTGAAGGATCAGTCCTTCTTTTTGACAAAAAGAACGGGAGCACCCCAAGGTGAAAAGCTAGGACGGATAAAACCTTTGTCAGAAAGCTCCTGAAGCTGCTTAGACAACTCTTGCATCTCAGACGGTGCAAGACGATATGGAGCCCTGGCAATAGGATTTGCACCAGGTACAAGATCAATACGAAACTCGACTTGGCGTGCTGTGGGTAGACCAGGCAACTCTTCAGGAAACAAATCCGGATAATCCCGAACAACAGGAATATCTTGCATAGACTTACCTTGGTCCTTATCTGCTGTAACATGTGCCAAGAAGGCCACATAGTTCTTTCGCAGATACTTCCGAGCTTGAAAACAAGACATAAGCTTGAGGCTACTAGCAGGTTTTTCACCACGAACCTGTAGTATCTCACCTGACGAAAGCGGCACACGAACGATCTTCTCAAAACACACTACCTCTGCGCGATGCTTAGCTAGCCAATCCATACCCACAATAATGTCGAAGCTCCCAAGTTGCATAGGCGTGAGGTCAATAGGAAAAAGATGGTCGTTAAGGTTCAACTAGCAGTTGCGAAGAACAGAATCAAGAACAATGGGTTCACCATTCGCAACTTCGACTGTCAAAGGCTTACCTAGTTTCGTTCTAGACACGCGAAGCAAGGGCTCAAAAGATAATGACACAAAACTCTTATCGGCCCCTGAATCAAAAAGAACAGAGGCAGGTTGATTATTAACAAAGAACGTACCGTTCACCACCTCGTTGTCTGCTTGCGCTTCAACAGCATTCATGTTAAAAGCTCGTCCACAAGCCTGAGCTTGAACTGGGTTTGCATTTATCAACCTTGGACATTGGTTACGGTAGTGGGTCAAATCCCCACAGTTATAACAAGAGCCTGGTGGGAAGTGAGGTCGTGCTGCTTGACCTTGTTGCTGAGCAACTTGGTGAGCCGGGTTCTGAGCTGCCCGATTCAAATTAGCAGGAATACGGCAGGTGGCAGCAAGATGACCAGGTCTTCCGCAGTTGGTGCATTGACGACACTGGTGGTGTGGTTGATGATGTCCGTTACACTTATTGCACTGAGGTGCATTGCCAAAGTATGGTTTCTTGGCAAGAGGTTGCGCAGGCTGATTTTGAGCAGCTTGAGCCTGAGTAGTAACGGCATAATTCTGGGAAGCCTTCCGCTTCCTCGAACCCTTCGAAGAACCCGCATCACTCCCCTTCTTGCTTTTACCTTTCTTACTCTCCTTCTTCTCAGAATCCTGCTTCTTACCCTTCTTGTCACCCTTTCTATGCAACTTACCCTTTCGTATCTGCGACTCAGTCAGCGTTGCAGATAGTTCGATTGCCTGACGAACAGTGGTAGGTTTACTACCGGTAACGATGTCTTGCACAGACTCAGGTAGACCATCGATGTATCTCTCGATAGCCTTGTCAAGTGGGGTAACCATTGTTGGGCATAACAAACTAAGCTACTCATACCTATCAGTATACGCCCGGTGCTCACCACTTACTTGTTTCAGATCATCGAACTCCCTTTCCAATGCTCGCAGTTCATGACGAGGACAAAACTCACTCATCATGAGAGTCCTCAACTCAGCCCATGTTTGTGCTAAAGCAACTTCACCACCACGATCTCTCATGACCCCGTTCCACCATGTCAACGCCCTCCTTTGAAAAACACTAGAAGCAAACTCAACTTTGCGATTATCAGGACACTGAACATGACGGAAAGTATTCTCAATGCTCTCAAACCATTGAAGGAGCCCAGTTGCCCCCTCAGTACCACTGAACTTGAGTGGTTTAGCCGAATTGAAGCTCTTGAAGTTACAAGGAGCATTCTGATTGATGTTGGCTTGGTTAAACTAAGCAATAAGATTCGGGAATGCAGCAGCCATATGCTGTGCGATGATTTCTGCCAGTTCGGCATTGGGTAGCTGATTTTCGCGTCGAGGAGGCATGCTAAAAAAGAGGAAAACATGAGAGGAAACGAGTGAGATGATTAGATGAAAAGAACGAGATGAAACAAAATCAACAAAGCAAGGATGGTGGTCATTTTTCCGTATCACAAAGCAAACAAATGACACACAGTGACTAATCAAAGTAAATGGGTCCATAAATAATGCTTAGCGAAGACATGCTCGCCTATAAGTGAACACTCACCCCAAGAGTTCAAAGGTAAGAGTGACTGGTCCGATTATGTGGATTTGTACGAACACTATAGCCTTAGACAGAAAACCCAGGGTACAGGCATTCACTCTTCCAGTTTGCACGTGTTCACACTATTTAGAACCCAAAACTTTGACGAGATTTTGAAAACTTGGAAGGCACAAGGCCAAAAATCAAACTGGAAGGGTTCAAAATCATATAATAAATCATTTGAAAACAGAGGATTGTTTTTCAAAAATCGTTTTAGAAAACTGGGTTCTTGTTTTGGTGATCACCTAAGGATAGGTGAAGTGCATGTTTTAAAATCTAAACACAAGACAACTTGTGTTGGGGTCCTAGAAAGGTTATAGTCTAGGTCAAAGCATTACTAATAACCTAATTCCCTATAACCATTGGCTCTGATACCAACTCTTCTGTCACACCCCGACCACGTAAAACATCAAATCGTGGCGGAAACGTCGGGGAGTGTTGTAACAGAATTATTGTTCCACAACCAAGGTAATTAAAATAATATTTTATTCATCACCCAAGGGTGGAATACATCGTTCGAAACAAGAACCAATATGTTACATTGTCATAAAGCCACAGAATTAAAGAGTACATAACGTAATTAAACTAAGTCTAGCTCTGTTTTATGTCACTAAGGCCCAAGTCCACCCTAGCGTGTCACGATCATCCTATGCATTAGCTCCTGAAACACATGTGAAAATAGGTACGTCAGCATAAAAATGCCTGTGAGTAACATAGGTTTTATGAAAATAGGATTCATGAATTAGGTTTAAGAAAATGTTTAATGAAAACTTGTCATGAATCTAGTTTAAGTGTTTGCTTATAAAATGTTTGAAAAGCGATAACAAATCAGTTAATATGTATGTATAAAAGAATGTTGTATGGTTAAAAGAATAACCAAGTAAAAATAAGTTGTATGAAATAAATTGTTTTGTAAAACAAAGTCTTGTGAAAAAGATATTATTTGTGTAAAATGTATAAGTCCAAAATTGAATGATTTAAATAACGGTATGTCATGTAATACAATACAAGCACTTATATATAGGAAGTACCAGCGGCGTATCCACCATGCTTGTAGCATACTACACACATATCGTTACTTAAGTCACTTAAACAAACCACCAAAGTATTCATGTTCAAACCAATCATCAAATGTTCTTGTCTAAACCATTGTCAATGTTTAAAACCCAAAATGTAGTCATGTAGTTAAGTGTAAACAAAAGTTATGTATGGTAAGTAACAAAATGAGAATACTTAACCATAAGTAAAAAAAAGAAACAAAACAAAGTATTTTGAATAAATCCAAAAGTTATGTTTTGCCAAGTAAAAGCTTGTTTTATTGATACAAACATTTATGTGGTAAGTTAACGCATTACATTCAAGCCTTGAGACAGCAGGATAACCTTAGAGTAAAGGTTATCAAAGTAAAATGTTTTCGGATTCAGTCATTCCTTTCATCCAAACCAACCCAGGATGTCAGGAACGGGATTTGTCAAGTCCTATGGTACCATTACTTACTACCGAGCGGCGTAGCTAATGTTAATGAATGTAGTAAAGAACCGTTTATGCAAACCAAATGTCATACCAAATGTAAACAAGTATTGTGAAAACAATGTACTTATTATGCTAAGTAAACATACAAAGCAGAAAAGTCATGTAAATCAATGTGCTAGCATGCTCAGTAAACATACATAGCAAAAACATAATGTAAAACAATGTGCTAATGTGCCATGTAAACATATATAGCAAAACAATGTAATGTAAATCAATGTGCTAGTATGCTAAGTCAACATACATAGCAAAACAATGTAATGAAATCATGTACTATAAGTGTACTAAGAACATAGCAAGCATATGATGTGAAAACAAGAAAGCACGAAAGTAACAAGTAGGCATATGTGTTTCACCCCAAAATGTTTGGAAAACAGTAAAAGAGGGGTCTATGTACTCACTTGAGATTGCTTAGAAGTCGTAGGATAACCACCAAGCAATGCTAGAAGATCACGGAATAAAACGGCACCTATATAGGTATCTACATTAATAAACGGACCTATCGGAGGATCGGGTAGTACGAGGGTTCGTAAACCAAATAAGTGTAGGAACTTATGTAATATGGTTTAACAAACCTACATACTAAAACGAAACCTATCCTAAGTGCTTTTGACCCGTTATGACTCGTTTAGGTAGCTTATGCTACTTTAACGCGTCGTTTGCGTAAAACGCGTTCGGAATGCTTAACTAGTCCTATGACAAGCAAGTTATGCCTTATCATGCTTAATATTGTTGCTAAATCAGTTTATATGTCAAAAATTATGTTACATAGGCTTAAAATGAATTTTGGCGCAAAAAGGGAATTTTGGTAATTTACCTAAGGCATAAGAACTACTTATCATACAACTACTTAAACGTCGTGACCATAAGGTATAACCTCGGAAGGTTATTCCCTATACAATTATGGTCACCTAAAATGTTTGGTTGGATCCAAATGATCGACCAAATGGGTCGGGTTCGTAAGCATAAGCGATTGATTAGATCGCTTACCTTTACGACCCTAAACAAGCACAAATCTAAAAGCGACGAGCTAAACATGCTAGAATATGTTTAGTAATGTTAGAAAACAGGTTTGGTATTTAAAACAAACGGTTTTAATACCCTAGAGTAGTTTGGTTACAAAATACGCGAGAAAACGCATTTTGGCCGAAACTTCGACTCGTCACTGAGCCTAGATAACGTGGTAATCAGTAGGTATAGTTACTAGGAACTATAACCATCGTGATTACGCTCACGTTATGAAGTTCGAACGAACTTCGCATTGACCATAAACTGGTCAATGCAGAAAGTCAAACAAAGTTTGACTTTCGAACTCGAAAAGTAATAAAAGAACGAAGGAATACTTACAAAGGGTCCCCGCAAGATTGAACTTCTGAGTATTCTCAGGTATGAAGTGCTAAAACACCCCAACTTAGAGAACAAACTCAGAATTCAAGTGTGGGAAAAGAGTGAAAAGAGTGGGGGTATATATAGGTGAAGCACTACCGTTAGGATCGTTTCTTGGAGAAGAGGGCACGATCTAGGCCGTACATTTGTCAAATCCTGATTTGGTACCTTGATGGGCACACAAACCAGCCCATAGGAACCCCAAAACCATGTGCACAAGTGGGTAAAAGCCGGATCTAGCTGGAAAACACTTTCTGCTGTTCTGGGGGTTGCTTACGGACTGTAAGCATGTCCATACGGTCCGTAAGGACCCTGCAGACCAGCTAACTTTCAGTTTTGGCAGATTTGGTCCCTGTGCGCGTATGGACGTGTTTTGGCACTTCTAAAACCCGTCAAACCCATTTTTAAGCTCTAAAATGAAGTTAAAGTATAGGGGACTTGAAATATGCTCAAAAATATGCCAGATGTTAGTTCGTTTGGCCGTACGATTGCGTTGTTCGGTTAATTACGACGGAAGTCGTAATGGACGCAAAAACAGTCCAAATTGCGCGACGAATGGATTTTTGACAAGCCAAACACTAAAACATAATATTTTAATGCTTACATAAATTTTTGGATGTCCGGATGTATTCAGAACGTAAGTTATGCGCGAAAATGCAAACTTATGCACTTTTTGACACTTTTAGTCCCTGAATGACCCAAAAGTTTATTTAAGCACACCGAACCCCTCAAAGCCTATTTCTAAGCTATGTAAAGGATATTTAAGGTGTGTTTAACTTATGATCATGTTCCAGAATGTTCGTTACAGTTCAGATTGGCATACTTTCGCAGTTTGTCAGTTTTAGTCCCTGTAAGCGAATTAACTAGATTTTGCCATACCAAAGCCTTCGAAACTTATTTCTAAGTTATGTAAAGGTTATTTAAGGTATGTTAAGCATAAATTGATGTTCCGGAGTATTTGTCGTGTTTAACTGATTACGTTTACGCACCAGTTTGTGTATAATTCTCCAGAAAGCGATATAGAGTTTGAAATCGAATAAAAGTCAAAACATGAAAAACATCAAACATAAACAAACAAACATAGGGATCAAATAACTTTATTTCATTGATAACTGAACTGTTTACAATGATTACAAGCACAGATGTCACAGAATTCAAGATGAACAACTTGTACGGGTTCCGATAAGACCTAAGTGTCTAATAAAGTTAGTACACATGTAGGTTACTCACGCGTACGGACGCTCACTTACGCTATTACAATACACAGAACGCAAACCTGTGAGTTCATGTCCATCCTTTCAATAATTTCAATGTTTTGTTTTTAAGACAATCGAGGGGAACTACATGTCATAACAAATGGTATGTTAGCTATGGGTTTAGATGATAACATGATCAATGTGCGTAAGTAGGATGATGACACTAGTAACCATTAATCACTTAGTGACCAAGGTGCAAAAGGTATAGATCTACCGAGCTTGAGGCGCGCTCCACTCCAGGTTGGTATACCCTTAGGACTGCTTTTGTGATCCCTATGATGTCAAAGCTGTCTGGGTTTGGTTACTTACTTATGGCACATATGTCAGGGTGCAAGCTACACACTGATAGATCCTTAAAATCCATGAATGCTAATTACATACCATGATTTCATTACAAGATAACACTTATGAGATTTCATATGATAACAATAACTACATGAACTCGCTCAGCTTTTGTTGACTTTTTAAAACTACATGTATTTTAGGAGACAAGTCTTGAGCCGATGATTCACTACGGGATACGTGAATGGCAATGACAACGAATGCCGCTTTTGGAGGACTTGTCTTCTATATCCCAACTTCGTATGGGTATATAGGGGACAAAACCTCAATATATTTTATGTCAAAAACTATCCTTTGTGGTGTGCAAAATAACTTGATTACTATGTTATTTTTAATGTTGTAAACGTTGTTGAAACTTGAAAACAATGTTGGAAACTTATAAACTATGTTTGAAATCAATATATTTATGGCATCATTGTCGGTTTATAGTGTTTACACATTTGGATGCAATGATTACCTTTCTTACGTCACACACAATACGCTTCCGCTACTAGCAGGGTGTGACAGATTGGTATGATAGCTCTGATTGTAGTGAATCGGGGAAAAACTTTTACAATGTTTAGTCTACAATCACCGAAGGGCTCTCACATGAAAACAAAGTTGATAACATTACAAAAATGATTTCAAAAGTATGACGAAAATGAAAAAAGGTTTTCATTGTGTCATGACAACATGAGGATCTATCACGTGAGCTCAATCATAAGTAATGGATAAGGATCAATACATTGTTAGTCTATAAGGAATAGACTCGAAAACATTAAGGATTACATGTGAAACACGAGAACAAAAACAACATGAGATTTAGTGATTATATACATATAATGTATTTATATATGTGTTGTACGGAATATTTTGCCATGAACGAAAATACCTTCGACTACCGAATTCGATTATTACACTTGACCCACGCGATGAGAATAACGACCTCTCGCCCATTATGAAGCTTATGGCGGACGTGGTTCCTGAGTGAGACCCTAAAGCATTGATCCTGTGGAAGATGGTTGTTTTCCCTCGGATGGGAATAAGCCTGGCTTCGGTAGTGGCGACGAGGCGGAGGTGGCGGCCTTGAAAAACAACTCTACTAGTGGGACGAGGTCCCTGAGACTCATACTAATCGTGATTGATGACACTCTTGTCTAGACAAGGAAGATGAAGTACTCATCTTAAAGGTGCCCCTCCAATTGTATTGTAGCGGATTCTCTCTACTTCTTTCCGTCTAACGTTGTGCCCCTTCATGAATAATGACAACGGGCGTTAGCACGTGGACCATCACGGAGGTCCCTTCTACGTTGAAGGTATGTAGACAGTAGTGTCCCCTCTCTGACTAATTTGCTGCTTTGAACGAGAGAATGCTAGGGTGACTAATGTGTGCTGAATAGACTATAAAAATTAACTATATTAGACTCTCTAAGCTAGATACTACAAAACTTTAGATCTAGACTCAACCTAAAACCACACAATCGGCAAGTGTATCGATCAATGTAGTATAACCCTAGGAAGTCCGGATATCGAACCACGAGACTCTATGTATCACGCAACCTAGACTCTAATAGACACTGACAGACACGACTTAAAATGTTTAATTGTTTGGGGGGGGGGGGGGTTACGGAAAATCTAGGAATTCTATTTAAACTAAATATTAAGCTAAAACTAGACTAAATACGAAAGAAAGCAAATACGATTCCTATATGATAACAAGGACCACCTAGACTTGAATCCTGGATTAATTTTAAGAATTACCAATTAAGTTAAATGCACGAATTTGGAACCGGGATCTTAAAGTACTAAACCTATTAAGCACCAACTAAGCCCCTCAACCCTTCTCAAGGTGAAACTTATGGCATTACCTAGGCCGTTAATCTTACCGGTTATTAGACGTCTTTCCAGTTGTCTAATTATTGTGTAAGTACCCTAATAATGAACTACTCTTTTTCAATCATAGATCTAGGGTAGTTTGGATTATTTAACTTGACTTGATAGATTAATAAACCGACGAGTAAACTAATTCATGACCTTTTCCAAGGACTGTCTAAAGCAATTCGTCGGGTAAGACCTATCAATAGCCCCTCACTTTCCAGGTATTAGGGCTAGCGGAACACTAAAACCGAGCAAATTACTAACAATTACTTCTAGGGGTTATCGGCCGATTCTCCCTAAAGAGTTAAGATTTCTTACGTGATATAGACACTTACCAAAATCTAAAACCCTAATATGACCCTATGTTGTGATAAAGACCGTCACTAAGAATCATACGAAGCAAATGACAATAATAAACCAAGTTAAAGTACGCATGTGCATCAAATCAATAAAACAAACTCTTTACTAAACACAATTAATCCATAGCATTCATGGAAATAACGAAAATGGTAAAAACTTTATTCAATCCATTCAACTAAGTCTAGGTGGCATAAAAGTTTAGCCAAGCATCATCATAAATGAAAACAAATCAAAGATAATCAAACACGAATACATTGTAACAAGTTTCAAGGAAGAATTCGACAAAACAAGGGAATGGAAAACCCGAGAAGATCTTCGATTCTTTGTCTTGGACTCGTACCACTGATTCGTAAGTTTCGAAATCTCCGAAAATCGCCCAAGAATGCTCCAAGATCGCCCTGGTTGCTCTCCAATTCGTAATTAGGGCTTATCATTAAGTTTCTTGGAAATATATAGTAAACCCTAACATGTAACAAATTTTGGCTGTCAATGGTTTGGGTCAGATCTGATCAATAGTGGTTCGGGCTCAGATTCAGTGATTAGGTTGACTCGGTCAAACCGAGTCAACTCGGTCAACCTCAGGTCAGCTCAGTGAGTCAACTCAGTTGACTCGGTCAACTCAGTCAAGCGGGTCGACATTTTGACGGAAGACTTGGTAAAGATTAACGATGCGTTTATTTGTTATATTTTATAGTTTAATTAAATACGTGAAAAACGAGCTCGAACCGATCTATTTAAGTATACTTTAAATCTTTACATATTTGATGAAATCTTATATATTACGTATATCGATTGAATTTTGATAAAAATAACGACAACTTGCGTTGTCGGGGGCGTCCAAAAACAGGGGAAACTCTGCCCGTTTTTCGGTAAAATCCATAAAATAAAGCGTTTTTATTACGAAACATAACATCGGATTCAAATAATCTTTTAGTAAAACAAATATGAATATTGACGACACTTCACAACATCACGAAAACGACAATTTGGATATTATTTTCGACAATGCTTTTATAAAATAAATCGTGATACAATATTTTCAATTCTTTTATTATTTTCGACAATCCTTTCAAGTATCAAACAATACAAAATCTTTTCGTAATAATAAATATAGTTTATATTTATTTCAAACATCAAACAACACGAATTCATTATTACAAATAAATATAGTTTATATATTTATTTCGAGCATCAAACAAGACGGCGATTCTTTTGTAAACTTAAATATAGTTTATATATTATTTCAAATACCAAACGACACGAATTCGTTTTATAAAATAAATATAGTTTTATATTTATTCCAAAGATCAAATAACATGAATTCGTTTTTACAAAAATAAATATATTTTATATATTTATTTCTAGTACCAAACAATAATGAACTCTTTTATGAAAGTAAACATCGTTTTATGTTTATTTTAAATATCAAGCGACTCGTATTCATTTATAAAAATAAATATAAATATATATTTATTTTCAAACACAAACAACTCGATGACACTGTTGTAAAATAAATATCACTTTTATATTTATTTCAAAACGCCTACACGGCATACGACATATAATACGAGGTTGTTATATGTTATTTTCGTATAAATATTCTTTTATACACGTACGACTTCTCGGGACGACAAACGATCTTAACGATATATTTATATATTTTGGTATAAATATTTACTTATTTTTAAATATCTCGAGAATCAATTCTTTTCAAGACTTATTAGTTATTATCGACGATAAACGATACTAATCAAATAAGACCTAATCGTTCCCATTAACTTAACAACTTACCATTGAATCGTTCAGTTAACTATTCGGTAAAGCTCGGTGACACGTAGTTTAGTTACCGCACATGTTAGAAACTTATAAGATATTCTGTGTTAGGAATATTTCAGAATGCACGCTAGCGAGTCACGTCTTGGAAACGACATCACGAAGTCGTATTTAGCTAGCTTTGCACATGGAAATCCAGGTGAGTTCATAACCCCCACTTTTTACGGTTTTACATTTTTATAAATATTTTCGGGGTGGAAAGACATGCAAGTTTTGCAAAAGTAAACAATCTCTCGATAAACGAAAACTCATTTCTAAACCATGTTACGAATGGATTTCAAGGAACTCAAATGGTTTACGAACGAACTATACTGAATATACCGGTTTTAAAAAACAAATACGTATTATCGAAATGTGAATGATTTTCATGATTAGGGATGTGATCGTCCTGGTTATAATAATGGGACTGGGTTGGTTTGCGTTTGAAGAACGGGGCACCCAGTGAGTTCATGTCCCCCTTTTCTTTAAACTGATTTGTTTATTAACTTCGGGGGTGAAATACATGTTCAAAAGGGATTACATACGAATACTATTGGTATGATTAGCCTAGGAAAGAACCATAGATCATGTGATAGGGTAGGCGGATACTTGGGACCATTAATTGTGACAACCCGAACTTTATGGGTTAGTGTCGTTTATATGAACAATTCTAAGATCCTCATTGTTTTTCCTTTATTGTGCATTATATTTGATTTAGACACGTTAAATGTGCATGTATAACTTTAAACGGAAGTGATAATTGTTTGCGTTACGGGCCACGAGTATATCAGGCCACCTCCTTAGAAACAGATGGGCCGATTGGTGGGTTTCAAATATGAAGCTACACAACAATATTATGTAACAAACATATGCAAACACATACACAGTTGGGCCGACACTTACACACACTTGGACATGTGAGTAGCATGTTTGGGCACGTTTGGGCCACAACTGAATAATAAATTGGGCCAGTTCCTTTTATCAATGTATAGGTCGGTTCTTTTTTTTTATCAATATATATATGGGCAAGTACGTGACTTATATGTTATTAATTATCTCAAACCCTAAACAAACCCTACCCTTCTCTCACACTTACGTACGGCATCAGGAGACCCTCTCTCTCTCTCGAGGCATCATTCTGTTGAACATAGTGTGTGGTTAGTAAAATCCATAATCATGTTAATCCTTATTTGATGATCTTGTGTTATATATATATATATATGCGCTATGTGTTAGTATAGTATATTTATGTTTTGAAATCAAGTTTAGTTTTAGTTTTTCGTGTCATGCTTGCCTAGTGGATTGATACATGGTTATAAAGATTGATTTTGTTTGTGCATGATGTTGCGTGGGTTTGTGTGGATTGATCTCGATATATGTATGGTATTGTTGATGATTGAACTTCAAAAGAAAAGGGAATGACTAATAACTAAATCATGATAATTTAAATAGTCTAATAATGATAGAATATGGTGGCCACGTGATGTTATGTTACTTCAAAAACCAATGTTGACTTTATTTGCAATCCACTACATTTTTGGTCCAATAGTATCATAGAAGCAATGATATTTGTCGGCCATGTTTTGATAAGGTACTTATTTGAGTATTGGATGAGTTGGGCGGCTGAATACATGTGTCCGTAACTTGGTTTGCTGAATATATGTGTGAGACATGGTAATTATAGTCAAACTAAAAATCTAAGTGACGGCCTAGTGGATGGGATCTAGAGCTACACATACTTCATAAACAAAGTCAGTAGCATGTCATGTGTGTGTTTAGGAAATAAATTTTCAATCATGAGCTTGTTTGATTGGTGGAATTGGGCGGTCAACCAAAGCCATTGGCTGTGGCTTCGGCCCAATGGTGCTAGAGAAATAGGTGTGAATTTATATTAGAAATCCGACGTTTTAATTGTAATACAATAAAGGGTCCGACTTTTAACCACAAGACCCCATGTCCGAGTTTTGATCCCTCTTGTCCGACCTTTTGAGCCCCCACCCCCTTGTGTCCGACTTTTGATCCCAAACCCTCATGATCCGAGCTTTAAACCCCCTTCCCCTCACTTCTTGTCTGAGTTTTTATAGGGCAAGGCTTTGTGTGATGATAAATTGAAACTATGAATGTATGCTATAACATGTTGAATCTGTGAGATGTGAAGGTTACTTTGCTAAGCCACGAACACTGTTACATATGATATGTTAAATGTGATTGACTCCGTATGATAACTACGTTGCGTGAATTAACTGTAATACTGTCCTGATTAACTCTGATGCGAATGTGAACTATGCAAAGTGTATTAATCCAGCTATGCGCGGATGTTATTGTTAGATTAATTTGAGAAAGCCTTGATGAGAAACAGAGATCGTACTAATGTGATTAACTGACGTATGATGCATGATATCGATTGTCGAACATACTCTGTGGTATTAATTGCATATGAAACATTACGAGCGTAAACTGATTGTGTATACGTGCATACTATAGGCCTTGACTGATTATTTGTGAGCACGTAATTTAGCATACCGAGCAAACCAAAGGTGAGTTCACTGCACTTTTCTCAAGCATGCGTCCCGGTGGTTTGGGACAACTGGTAAACATTTGGAAGGGAAAACATTGGGTAAATAACTTAATCGGTTTTGGTTATTGCCTGGAGGGCAATGGGGGTGATTAGTTGATAGCGCTATTAGGTGGGAAACCTCACACCGGGCCGTAAGGACGGGCGTGAACTAATTATCTGGGTATGGCTATGGTTGTTAGAGGCACACTCCTCGGATACATATGGGCACTCTCCCTAGGGTATCTAACGAAGGCAACATAGCAATCGGTCGTTAAGGGGTACCCACTCCCCGGATACTTATGGGCACACTCCCTAGGGTATCTAACATGAGCAACATCGTAACGCAACATTAAATCGCATTAACATACATATGGTAACATAACCTGTTAACAAAACCTTGAACTCACCAGCGTAGTCTGACACACTTGTTTACATGCTTGTAGGTAATTATTGAAGGAACTTGGGAGCTTGCTGTCTGATGCTGCTGGAGTGGTTGTGGTCATGATAAACAATTACATTGATTTGGTTTCGATACATTTACACACTTATACATTTATGCTTCCGCTCAATACTTTGGTTTTGGTTTAACTTTTCAAACGATACATTTCTTTCAATTGGGTATTTCAATACATTATAACTTGTGTTTGATATGATTGGTGGCTCTTTGTTGGATCGTTGCACCTCCAATAGGGACATGCCCTAGGTGGTTTTTTTGGGGGTGTGACAGTTTGGTATCAGAGCCACTGGTTATAGAGAACTCGGTTTTAAAATGTTTTCATAAAACCAGACTATAACCGAATTGATCCAAACGATGACCATGACACTCAGCTCCAGACTGCAAGGTTCGTTTCTCATTTACGATTGCATAGCACATTTAGTGTACACTTATGTATAACATTACACGTGAATGCACACTTGGCACCACAGCATGAGCCCTTACATTACCAACCCCTGTTATGTGAACTGTTAGTGTGACACTACCCATTGCTTATTCTGATTCTTAACCCTGTAATACCTTTCGTTTGTTGTTTGAATGAGGGGAAACTTTTTGCGCAAGTTAAGAGGCACTGAGATAAGCATGCAAATTGCCTTATTATTATGGGTGCACACATAATAATAATGTGGGGTGCATGTGAGTCCCAGTGAGGCTTAACGAGTGTGGGAGGGGTTCCGCTCTGTTAATTGATGTTATATTAGCACTCAGCAGTCTATAGGAGTCATAGCAGTGATTGTCTCCTACTCGAACATGATCTTTTCACCCCTTTCTGAATTCTTACGAATCTCGATGCTATCGAGTACCACCTGATCACACATCTGAACGCCTAGCAAACTGTATAGAATGTTAGGTGCTAGTACGAACGTCCCTGAGTTGGATGGCCCAGCGTCAAATGATTGGACTATACTTTCCTCACATATCTTTGTTTGTTGGAACTTAGTGTATTGACGCCTTAAATCCCGAAGTGCGATCACTTCTGCAGCACTCTCGCGACATAGAATGATGGACAAGAAGGTAAACGTAGTACCTTACCGACTTCAGCATTTGAACGACCCTAGTTACCGACAACGAACAACAGCGATTGGACTCCGATCGAATCCTTAACCCAGCCAGCGACTCATGGGAGTCGACTCTTACGAATCAATCGGGACAAAATCGATGACGATTGACTGTAGAGCGAACTGTGTAACCGCCCGCACCACGAGTAGTGCCTTAGGACGTGGCAAGGAATGTGAAAAGAAGGACCTGGTTGGTGAAAGGACGCAGGACACCTTTACAGGCAACAATACTAGAGGCAACAGTCGCGGCAACATCAAGGTATTTGTGATCGTAGCTTACAGTATGGAAACGAAAGTGACGACAACCAAGGGAACGACGGCAGTATTGGAAATTCTCGTGACGAAAACCACACTGGAACTGAAGCTCATGGAAGGACATTTAGTATTGGCATAGGCTATACCAGACGTAATAGCACCACAATAGCTTGGATGGGTAGTTATTCGCTTCGTCTCTGTTCTGGTAACCCTGATGCTTATTGAAACCGAACCTGTTGTGGAGTCGGCTGATGCAAGTTAATTGAAGCCTTATATGTTCGCTGAGATGCAAACTCGACCTTGGGGGACAGGTGTTCGACATCGACCTTCCTTCCACAACCCTTGATCACACAGATACACCAGTGCGGAGAAGACCTTGTGCGGAGAATCGTTATTTGCTCTAAAACGTCAGAGTGGTGCAAAGGTTAGCGCCATTTCAGCTATGAAGGCCAGAAGTGTCTACGGAAGGGCTACTCTGCTATACTAGCTCTTGTCACCGATTCGCCGCTTTAAGAAAGGAAGATAGAGTATCTTCCAGTTATTCGTGAATTTTCTGACGTGTCTTCTGAAGAGTTACCTGGTTTACTTCCACATCGTTAGGTGGAATTCCAGAATTGACCTTATGCCAATCCTGATTTCCTTCTGGGATACAGCAATCCCTTGGATTCGCTGGATGCTATCACAGATTCATCACAGGATTTTCAAAGATTGCGTAGCCTTAACCTCGTTAGCACTGCGGGGAGCAGTGAACTCTTGGGAACCAAATTAGGAGGACGTCTTCTCAGCTTTCTCAGCTTAGGGAAAATCAAGGTAGGATATTAGCAACCAGAAACACATATATGGAAATGAGAACCCAGTCACAGATCCAGGATTTGTACTTGAACCCCTTGGGAAGCTGTTAAGTTTAAGAAATAGTGGAAATTCGCGGTGAGAGAACGCAAAGATCAGGTGAAGCTCTGTTATCCCCGATTGTTCAACGGTGGGACCAACTTTCGATATCCTTGGCGAATTTCGGGACGAAATTCCCTTTCAAGTTGGGGATGATGTGGCACCCAACTGACCTAGCAATCCTGTTTTTACAATTTGGTTTACGTAGTGCCTGTGCAGTACCTGGATGCTTAGTGATTGCGTGTAATGCTTGATTTTTATTTGTGATTATTATTTGCGTAATATTACATATAGTTTAATTAGAGTTTTCATCGCTTCACTCTTCTGTGCTTACTTGTCAAATTTCGGGACGAAATTTCTTTCAAGTTGGGGATGATGTGACAACCCGAACTTTATGGGTTAGTGTCGTTTATATGAACAATTCTAAGATCCTCATTGTTTTTCCTTTATTGTGCATTATATTTGATTTAGACACGTTAAATGTGCATGTATAACTTTAAACGGAAGTGATAATTGTTTGCGTTACGGGCCACGAGTATATCAGGCCACCTCCTTAGAAACAGATGGGCCGATTGGTGGGTTTCAAATATGAAGCTACACAACAATATTATGTAACAAACATATGCAAACACATACACAGTTGGGCCGACACTTACACACACTTGGACATGTGAGTAGCATGTTTGGGCACGTTTGGGCCACAACTGAATAATAAATTGGGCCAGTTCCTTTTATCAATGTATAGGTCGGTTCTTTTTTTTATCAATATATATATGGGCAAGTACGTGACTTATATGTTAATAATTATCTCAAACCCTAAACAAACCCTACCCTTCTCTCACACTTACGTACGGCATCAGGAGACCCTCTCTCTCTCTCGAGGCATCATTCTGTTGAACATAGTGTGTGGTTAGTAAAATCCATAATCATGTTAATCCTTATTTGATGATCTTGTGTTATATATATATATGCGCTATGTGTTAGTATAGTATATTTATGTTTTGAAATCAAGTTTAGTTTTAGTTTTTCGTGTCATGCTTGCCTAGTGGATTGATACATGGTTATAAAGATTGATTTTGTTTGTGCATGATGTTGCGTGGGTTTGTGTGGATTGATCTCGATATATGTATGGTATTGTTGATGATTGAACTTCAAAAGAAAAGGGAATGACTAATAACTAAATCATGATAATTTAAATAGTCTAATAATGATAGAATATGGTGGCCACGTGATGTTATGTTACTTCAAAAACCAATGTTGACTTTATTTGCAATCCACTACATTTTTGGTCCAATAGTATCATAGAAGCAATGATATTTGTCGGCCATGTTTTGATAAGGTACTTATTTGAGTATTGGATGAGTTGGGCGGCTGAATACATGTGTCCGTAACTTGGTTGGCTGAATATATGTGTGAGACATGGTAATTATAGTCAAACTAAAAATCTAAGTGACGGCCTTGTGGATGGGATCTAGAGCTACACATACTTCATAAACAAAGTCAGTAGCATGTCATGTGTGTGTTTAGGAAATAAATTTTCAATCATGAGCTTGTTTGATTGGTGGAATTGGGCGGTCAACCAAAGCCATTGGCTGTGGCTTCGGCCCAATGGTGCTAGAGAAATAGGTGTGAATTTATATTAGAAATCCGACGTTTTAATTGTAATACAATAAAGGGTCCGACTTTTAACCACAAGACCCCATGTCCGAGTTTTGATCCCTCTTGTCCGACCTTTTGAGCCCCCACCCCCTTGTGTCCGACTTTTGATCCCAAACCCTCATGATCCGAGCTTTAAACCCCCTTCCCCTCACTTCTTGTCTGAGTTTTTATAGGGCAAGGCTTTGTGTGATGATAAATTGAAACTATGAATGTATGCTATAACATGTTGAATCTGTGAGATGTGAAGGTTACTTTGCTAAGCCACGAACACTGTTACATATGATATGTTAAATGTGATTGACTCCGTATGATAACTACGTTGCGTGAATTAACTGTAATACTGTCCTGATTAACTCTGATGCGAATGTGAACTATGCAAAGTGTATTAATCCAGCTATGCGCGGATGTTATTGTTAGATTAATTTGAGAAAGCCTTGATGAGAAACAGAGATCGTACTAATGTGATTAACTGACGTATGATGCATGATATCGATTGTCGAACATACTCTGTGGTATTAATTGCATATGAAACATTACGAGCGTAAACTGATTGTGTATACGTGCATACTATAGGCCTTGACTGATTATTTGTGAGCACGTAATTTAGCATACCGAGCAAACCAAAGGTGAGTTCACTGCACTTTTCTCAAGCATGCGTCCCGGTGGTTTGGGACAACTGGTAAACATTTGGAAGGGAAAACATTGGGTAAATAACTTAATCGGTTTTGGTTATTGCCTGGAGGGCAATGGGGGTGATTAGTTGATAGCGCTATTAGGTGGGAAACCTCACACCGGGCCGTAAGGACGGGCGTGAACTAATTATCTGGGTATGGCTATGGTTGTTAGAGGCACACTCCTCGGATACATATGGGCACTCTCCCTAGGGTATCTAACGAAGGCAACATAGCAATCGGTCGTTAAGGGGTACCCACTCCCCGGATACTTATGGGCACACTCCCTAGGGTATCTAACATGAGCAACATCGTAACGCAACATTAAATCGCATTAACATACATATGGTAACATAACCTGTTAACAAAACCTTGAACTCACCAGCGTAGTCTGACACACTTGTTTACATGCTTGTAGGTAATTATTGAAGGAACTTGGGAGCTTGCTGTCTGATGCTGCTGGAGTGGTTGTGGTCATGATAAACAATTACATTGATTTGGTTTCGATACATTTACACACTTATACATTTATGCTTCCGCTCAATACTTTGGTTTTGGTTTAACTTTTCAAACGATACATTTCTTTCAATTGGGTATTTCAATACATTATAACTTGTGTTTGATATGATTGGTGGCTCTTTGTTGGATCGTTGCACCTCCAATAGGGACATGCCCTAGGTGGTTTTTTTGGGGGTGTGACATTAATCCTCGTATAAGGACCGAGGGGCATAAGTGATAGATCTATTTGGGTGTAGTGAGCCCACACCCATGAGGACCAGGGTGGCCCATAGGGTGACTATGTCTTCCAGCCGGAAGCCCGGTACAACTTTGCTAGCTTTGAGTCTTCCTACACCGTCATACATATCAGTGGCCTTGCAAACTATTGGTGATCTTTTCCTTGTTTGCTTTCATACCGGGATTTACATACATACATACATACATACATACATACATACATACATACATACATACATACATACATACATACATACATACATACATACATACATACATACATACATACATACATACATACATACATACATACATACATACATACATACATACATACATACATACATACATACATACATACATACATACATACATACATACATACATACATACATACATACATACATACATACATACATACATACATACATACATACATACATACATACATACATACATACATACATACATACATACATACATACATACATACATACATACATACATACATACATACATACATACATACATACATACATACATACATACATACATACATACATACATACATACATACATACATACATACATACATACATACATACATACATACATACATACATACATACATACATACATACATACATACATACATACATACATACATACATACATACATACATACATACATACATACATACATACATACATACATACATACATACATACATACATACATACATACATACATACATACATACATACATACATACATACATACATACATACATACATACATACATACATACATACATACATACATACATACATACATACATACATACATACATACATACATACATACATACATACATACATACATACATACATACATACATACATACATACATACATACATACATACATACATACATACATACATACATACATACATACATACATACATACATACATACATACATACATACATACATACATACATACATACATACATACATACATACATACATACATACATACATACATACATACATACATACATACATACATACATACATACATACATACATACATACATACATACACATACATACATACATACATACATACATACATACATACATACATACATACATACAAATACATACATACATACATACATACATACATACATACATACATACATACATACATACATACATACATACATACATACATACATACATACATACATACATACATACATACATACATACATACATACATACATACATACATACATACATACATACATACATACATACATACATACATACATACATACATACATACATACATACATACATACATACATACATACATACATACATACATACATACATACATACATACATACATACATACATACATACATACATACATACATACATACATACATACATACATACATACATACATACATACATACATACATACATACATACATACATACATACATACATACATACATACATACATACATACATACATACATACATACATACATACATACATACATACATACATACATACATACATACATACATACATACATACATACATACATACATACATACATACATACATACATACATACATACATACACCATTTACAAAGGTTTTATACAAATTCAAAGCATAGGATTATGCGGGCATGGAGTCAAAGTCAGGGTGGGCATTGACAGTTATACGAACATTAAAAATACGAGAGTTTACAAGTACAAAGTTTCCATATAACTTGACATGAAAATGATTTCTAAATTCGTTTTCTCAATAACATTTCACAAACCGGTTATTCAAAAGATTATTTGAAATCTTATACAAAAAAACTATGAACTCGCTCAACTTTATGTTGACTTTTCGCATGTTTCTTTCTCAGGTTACTTTCTCAAAATTATGGAATGGTTGGAATAGGAGAACCATTGGAGATTCGAGTACTTAATAGGCATTTATTTTCAAGAAGTCTTAGCTTATTTGCTTCCGCTGTGCAATGAAGATACCAGTCCAGTCACGCCAGGATAATTTCGGGGTGTGACAGATTGGTATCAGAGCTATAGGTTACAGCGAATAAGGTTTTCTGTAGGAATACCTAGGCTCTAACCTCAATTTTCTTTGGGACTTAGACTACTGAGACTTTAAACACATACAGAACGCCTAGTACTCGAGAATGGTCTCCAACCGTTGCCGAAAAACAAACAGTCAAAAACAAACATACGCTATTGCTGTGTTTTATACACGGTGCACAAAACAAATACGCACGGTAAACAAAACTATGAGAGTTTAGGAAACATGCATTTAAGACCTTCGGAATCTTATGTTGAAATTCATTCAAGGTCATCATGTAGGAACCGCGATTATTAACTCGGGCACACACTACTATCCATATTGTCTATGATATTTTAACTTCCCGAGCAGGCAGCCTATGCATAACGAAACGCTTGTGCACGAGAATACATGGAACTCAAATTTTACGTCAACGGATGTCGAAGTACATCACATTCTACGTGAAACGAAACGCTAGTGCACAGGTATACGTGAAACTTAAGCTATACATCAACGGAGGTTGAAGTACGACACATACGACTATCGAGGCGAGGCCTTTGAAAAGAAACGATGGCACAATTCAACGACGACGCTAGATTCCTGTCAGCAGGAGAATTAACGATCAGGAAACTGCAACTTGTCACGCGATCCTGCAACGACAAGAGTCATGCTAAGGAGAAGACGAATGTCACCACATTCCCCCTACCTAATTAACGAAAAGTACGCTATGTTTGACATTCTATGGTAATGTCACCTAACAACCGGACATCACATGCAACCCCAGGTAAAGTCCTCAAATTTCTTTTATTGAAATTTCGACTTTCACATTTACTGAGTAGATTTACGTATCTCTACTCCTCCTAATGGTCATTGTGTCACGATCATTTCTTTCAGTATAGCGAATATTCATTTGCTTCATTTCTTGAAAATTCATATGTTACGCATGCATCGTTTGTTGCGCATGTGGTGTCGTTTCGAATAAGCGTTTCATCAAAGTTCAAATATTATTTCGCTAGATCTAATTACTGATTTGTGATTCGAATAACCCGCATTATTGTAATTGTTGGCTCCTTTGTTATCAAGTCAACACATTTTCTTGAAATTTCTTTTCTTTTCAAAGTTACATACATGGTTTTTCGTTGTGACCATGCCGAAGGTTTTCTTGTCGATACATGTATTTATTGTCGGATTGCGTTGAAACCAAGTTCAATTGTTTGAACTTGTCCATTACACATATTCAATTCAAAGTATGATATGATGTATTGGGAGCATCATATTCAAATTCAACAAACATTTCATTTGTTCCGAGTCGTAGTAGACTTGTTTGGACTACGACTCCATTAAGTCGTTTGTTGATTTCGACACCTTGTGGTAGTGTTTTCACCAATTTGAAGCTTGCGCTAATCACGTTTACGCATCTCATGCACGGATTTAATTATTTATTTATTGAATTGTTTTAAATCCGCTTTGATCTATCATATTACAGCAGACTTAACACAATCGTGTGTTAAGGCAATGGTACACAAATTCATTCTATACTCCGGTGTACCTACTAAGGGTTCTTTCGTTATCGATCGAATGTTTTGCGATATTCATTGCTTCTTCATCTTTGATCATAAACATTATTTCTTTGATGTTCTGTTTTCCAATTGAAAATCTTTTGATGTTTGTTGGAACAAGCATTCATATTTACTTCATTGTGCTTTCATTTGACTTCAAACACGGTGAATTTGTTTAATCACTGCTATTATTGAATTATTTAAATCGATACGACACCTTGTGGTGTCAGTACAAACTTGTAGCTTTGGCTAATCATGATTGAACGTTTCATGCAAAACATAGGTGATACTTGTTCGATCACCGCTATATTGAAATTGTTTCATTCTCTACGATACCTTATGGCGTCGATATAACTTGCAGCTTGTGCTGATCACGATCTAGCGTTTCATGCAAACTATTACATTTGCGATTGTTGATTCTAAGTTCATCTAGTGGATGTTATTGCTTCTACAACTCAATTACATATTGTGAACGTTCATACGAAATTCAATTGGTCGAAGTTCTGTTCTTTGTTAGACCCCTGTTAAATTAGTCACACTAGTGCCTGTACCAGCACATCTCGTTTCCTTTGATATCAACTATTGAGACACATTTCTTTTAAACCGTTGAGTTCTTATTGATAAGGAATGTCCTTGGATTCACATGATGCGAGTAAGTCTTGATTCGATTTCGTGGTCATCCACTTTGATACAATTCATATTTAACTACACATAACGTAACTCTAAGGAGTTAACGTAGTCTAAATTTCGAGGACGAAATTTCATTAACAGGGGGAGAATGTGACAACCGGTGATTTATGGTTCTTAATTACATGATTAACAGGTGATTAAGCGATAATTAATAGTGTTTACAACACAAATTAACTTAATTAGGCCTTTGGAGTGCCTTGGAATGTTTATCCGACTTTACAGTACGCGTATGAAGATTCGCGCGGAATCTGTGGAACATCAAACGACAACGAACTGATACCGTACAAAATACTGACAACGCCGACAAGTATGAATGTTACACCAAAATTTTATGCTTATGAAATTAATTTTGTGAATTTATTGGGCTTTTGTGCGACACAAATGTAAACGTGGACTAAAAACGCGACGGTAGGAAACGCATCAGCAACGAAACGGAAGCAACGGAGACGCCTGTCACCTTCGAAACTTACATTTTACGCTATATTTAGCTCCGTAATAAAATTTTAGTAACTACAGACGAAACCGGATCGAAAAACGGATTAAAGACGACAACGATATAATTTTTTACGATTATTACCGTAATCGACAAACTAACGCGTCACACGACAAATGCCACTATTATACGCCTTTTAATTTTAGAATTTTATTCTTTCGACACTTATGGAGTTTGGGTTGCGATATCGGGTCTCGTAGAAATTACGGGCCGCTTAAACACGGGATTGAGCTTGTGGGCCTTGGGCCCAAGCCCAAAACCCACAAACTAAACCTACAACTAAATCTTACCAAAATCAATACAAATCTACTAAATCTCTACAAAAATCTTTCCAAAATCTCTTCAAGATCTTTAAAAGATATTGTTTCAAAAGTTGAAGCATTTGCAATCTATAAATCCCTTACCTGATTTTCACCATCCCCATACTCTCTCAATTTCTCTCATATGCAGACTTATCCAAACCCAATTCCCCCTCATTTTCTCTGAATACACACATGACATCCTCTCTAGAAACAACCTTAACACCCACACTCATCACTGCTCCCTCACCCTCTCGAGCAGATTCCGGCGACCAAAGAGTTCCGGCGAGTGCCGGAAGTAACTCCGATGTGTGTGCTGGCTGTTAACTCCGGTTATACACCACCATCTAACCCCTCCCCTCTCGGTTCCGATCTCGGCACCAGACGCGCCGCCGTGAGCGGCGGCGGTGGTGGCTCTGAGCGACGACAGAGCAACTCCCCTCCCCTTTTCTTCTTCGATTCACAATCGGAGCACCACCACCACTGTCCGGTGGTGGTGCGGCGGCTGCAACAGAGAAAGAGAGAGAGAGGCGATGAGAGAGAAAGAAATCGGAGAAGAGAAGTCTCCGACGACGGCGACACTTCAGGCGACGGGTCTGCAATTTCTCCTGAGAAGTCACGGTGATGTTGAAGATGATGATGTTCCTGTTCTGGTGGTGGTCGATGGCGGTACCGCCGTCGGACTAATGGCAGCAGTGGCCGTGGTAAGGTGATGGTGATGACCTGAGTGTTCATTTTCTTTTCTCCGGCAAGCGGCGGAGATGATTCAGACGACAGGGGAGGTGTATTGTTTCAATTCGGATGTTTGAGTTCAAGTTGGAGCATTTTCAAGTTCAGTTTGTTTTGACGTGGTTCGGGTCTCGATATCTAGGGTCAGATGCGGGTTTTCGGGTCAGCCGCGGTCGGCTGTGGTTCAACTTAGATTCGTTTTCGGGTCAGCAGTCAAACCGGGTCAATGGTTTGGGTCAGATCTGATCAATAGTGGTTCGGGCTCAGATTCAGTGATTTGGTTGAATCGGTCAAACCGAGTCAACTAGGTCAACCTCAGGTCAGCTCAGTGAGTCAACTCAGTCAAGCGGCTTGACATTTTGACGGAAGACTTGGTAAAGATTAACGATGCGTTTATTTGTTATATTTATAGTTTAATTAAATACGTGAAAAACGAGCTCAAACCGATCTATTTAAGTATACTTTAAATCTTTACATATTTGATGAAATCTTATATATTGCGTATATTGATTGAATTTTGATAAAAATAACGACAACTTGCGTTGTCGGGGGCGTCCAAAAACAGGGGAAACTATGCCCGTTTTTTGGTAAAATCCGTAAAATAAAGCGTTGTTATTACGAAACATAACATCGGATTCAAATAATCTTTTAGTAAAACAAATACGAATATCGACGACACTTCACAACATCACGAAAACGACAATTTCGATATTATTTTCGACAATGCTTTTATAAAATAAATCGTGATACAATATTTTCAATTCTTTTATTATTTTCGACAATCCTTTCAAGTATCAAACAATACGAAATCTTTTCGTAAAAATAAATATAGTATATATTTATTTGAAACATCGAACAATACGAATTCGTTATTACAAATAAATATTGTCTATATATTTATTTCGAGCATCAAACAAGACGACAGTTCTTTTGTAAACTTAAATATAGTTTATATATTATTTCAAATACCAAACGATACGAATTCGTTTTATAAAATAAATATAGTTTTATATTTATTCGAAAGATCACATGAATTCGTTTTTACAAAAATAAATATATTTTATATATTTATTTCTAGTACCAAACAATAACGAACTCTTTTATGAAAATAAACATAGTTTTATGTTTATTTTAAATATCAAGCGACTCGTATTCATTTATAAAAATAAATATAAATATATATTTATTTTCAAACACAAACAACTCGATGACACTGTTGTAAAATAAATATCACTTTTATATTTATTTCAAAACGCCTACACGACATACGACATATAATACGAGGTTGTTGTATGTTATTTTCGTATAAATATTTTTTTATACACGTACTACTTCTCGGGACGACAAACGATCGTAACGATATATTTATATATTTTGGTATAAATATTTACTTATTTTTAAATATCTCGAGAATCAAGTCTTTTCAAGACTTATTATTTATTATCGACGATAAATGATACTTATCAAATAAGACCTAATCGTTCCCATTAACTTAACAACTTACCGTTGAATTGTTCAGTTAACGATTCGGTAGAGCTCGGTGACACGTAGTTTAGTTACCGCGCACGTTAGAAACTTATAAGATATTCTGTGTTAGGAATATTGTAGAATGCACGCTAGCGAGTCACCTCTTGGAAACGACTTCACGAAGTCGTATTTAGCTAGCTTTGCACATGGAAATCCAGGTGAGTTCATAACCCCCCCTTTTTACGGTTTTACATTTTTATAAATGTTTTCGGGGTGGAAAGACATGCAAGTTTTGCAAAAGTAAACAATCTCTCAATAAACGAAAACTCATTTCTAATCCATGTTACGAATGGAATTCAAGGAACTCAAATGGTTTACGAACGAACTATACTGAATATACCGGTTTTACAAAACAAATACGTATTATCGAAATAGGAATGATTTTCATGATTAGGGATGGGATCGTCCTGGTTATAATAATGGGACTGGGTTGGTTTGCATTTGAAGAACGGGGGCACCCAGTGAGTTCATGTCCCCCTTTTCTATAAACTGATTTGTTTATTAACTTCGGGGGTGAAATACATGTTACAAAAGGGACTACATACGAATACTATTGGTATGATTAGCCTAGGAAAGAACCACATATCATGTGATAGGGTAGGCAGATACTTGGGACCATTAATCCTCGTATAAGGACCAAGGGGCATGAGTGATAGATCTATTTGGGTGTAGCGAGCCCACACCCATGAGGACCAGGGTGGCCCATAGGGTGACTATGTCTTCCAGCCGGAAGCCCGGTACAACTTTGCTAGGCTTGAGTCTTCCTACACCGTCACACATATCAGTGGCCTTGCAAACCATTGGTGATCTTTTCCTTGTTTGCTTTCATACCGGGATTTACATACATACATACATACATACATACATACATACATACATACATACATACATACATACATACATACATACATACATACATACATACATACATACATACATACATACATACATACATACATACATACATACATACATACATACATACATACATACATACATACATACATACATACATACATACATACATACATACATACATACATACATACATACATACATACATACATACATACATACATACATACATACATACATACATACATACATACATACATACATACATACATACATACATACATACACACATACATACACACATACATACACACATACATACACACATACATACACACATACATACATACATACATACATACATACATACATACATACATACATACATACATACATACATACATACATACATACATACATACATACATACATACATACATACAT